>NW_026605812.1:0-150914 GCF_945859685.1 Eupeodes corollae
AACCATCACCTGATCCTTCCCAACCCCCAAAATCGATCAAGACTTCAAAATAGATACTTGACATGTACTAGAAAAAGATACTCCTAATCAAGATCTATCATTATAGATATAGATGAGTCATTTTGGAGCATCCTGAAGGATTTTTGATGTTCTAGACGAAAATGAAATCACATCCAAAACCATCACCTGATCCTTCCCAACCCCCAAAATCGATCAAGACTTCAAAATAGATACTTGACATGTACTAGAAAAAGATACTCCTAATCAAGATCTATCATTATAGATATAGATGAGTCATTTTGGAGCATCCTGAAGGATTTTTGATGTTCTAGACGAAAATCAAATCACACCCAAAACCATCACCTGATCCTTCCCAACCCCCAAAATCGATCAAGACTTCAAAATAGATACTTGACATGTACTAGAAAAAGATACTCCTAATCAAGATCTATCATTATAGATATAGATGAGTCATTTTGGAGCATCCTGAAGGATTTTTGATGTTCTAGACGAAAATCAAATCACACCCAAAACCATCACCTGATCCTTCCCAACCCCCAAAATCGATCAAGACTTCAAAATAGATACTTGACATGTACTAGAAAAAGATACTCCTAATCAAGATCTATCATTATAGATATAGATGAGTCATTTTGGAGCATCCTGAAGGATTTTTGATGTTCTAGACGAAAATCAAATCACACCCAAAACCATCACCTGATCCTTCCCAACACCCAAAATCGATCAAGACTTCAAAATAGATACTTGACATGTACTAGAAAAAGATACTCCTAATCAAGATCTATCATTATAGATATAGATGAGTCATTTTGGAGCATCCTGAAGGATTTTTGATGTTCTAGACGAAAATCAAATCACACCCAAAACCATCACCTGATCCTTCCCAACCCCCAAAATCGATCAAGACTTCAAAATAGATACTTGACATGTACTAGAAAAAGATACTCCTAATCAAGATCTATCATTATAGATATAGATGAGTCATTTTGGAGCATCCTGAAGGATTTTTGATGTTCTAGACGAAAATCAAATCACACCCAAAACCATCACCTGATCCTTCCCAACCCCCAAAATCGATCAAGACTTCAAAATAGATACTTGACATGTACTAGAAAAAGATACTCCTAATCAAGATCTATCATTATAGATATAGATGAGTCATTTTGGAGCATCCTGAAGGATTTTTGATGTTCTAGACGAAAATCAAGTCACACCCAAAAACCATCACCTGATCCTTCCCAACCCCCAAAATCGATCAAGACTTCAAAATAGATACTTGACATGTACTAGAAAAAGATACTCCTAATCAAGATCTATCATTATAGATATAGATGAGTCATTTTGGAGCATCCTGAAGGATTTTTGATGTTCTAGACGAAAATCAAATCACACCCAAAACCATCACCTGATCCTTCCCAACCCCCAAAATCGATCAAGACTTCAAAATAGATACTTGACATGTACTAGAAAAAGATACTCCTAATCAAGATCTATCATTATAGATATAGATGAGTCATTTTGGAGCATCCTGAAGGATTTTTGATGTTCTAGACGAAAATCAAATCACACCCAAAACCATCACCTGATCCTTCCCAACCCCCAAAATCGATCAAAACTTCAAAATAGATACTTGACATGTACTAGAAAAAGATACTCCTAATCAAGATCTAGCATTATAGATATAGATGAGTCATTTTGTAGCATCCTGAAGGATTTTTGATGTTCTAGACGAAAATCAAATCACACCCAAAACCATCACCTGATCCTTCCCAACCCCCAAAATCGATCAAGACTTCAAAATAGATACTTGACATGTACTAGAAAAAGATACTCCTAATCAAGATCTATCATTATAGATATAGATGAGTCATTTTGGAGCATCCTGAAGGATTTTTGATGTTCTAGACGAAAATCAAATCACATCCAAAACCATCACCTGATCCTTCCCAACCCCCAAAATCGATCAAGACTTCAAAATAGATACTTGACATGTACTAGAAAAAGATACTCCTAATCAAGATCTATCATTATAGATATAGATGAGTCATTTTGGAGCATCCTGAAGGATTTTTGATGTTCTAGACGAAAATCAAATCACACCCAAAACCATCACCTGATCCTTCCCAACCCCCAAAATCGATCAAGACTTCAAAATAGATACTTGACATGTACTAGAAAAAGATACTCCTAATCAAGATCTATCATTATAGATATAGATGAGTCATTTTGGAGCATCCTGAAGGATTTTTGATGTTCTAGACGAAAATCAAATCACACCCAAAACCATCACCTGATCCTTCCCAACCCCCAAAATCGATCAAGACTTCAAAATAGATACTTGACATGTACTAGAAAAAGATACTCCTAATCAAGATCTATCATTATAGATATAGATGAGTCATTTTGGAGCATCCTGAAGGATTTTTGATGTTCTAGACGAAAATCAAATCACACCCAAAACCATCACCTGATCCTTCCCAACCCCCAAAATCGATCAAGACTTCAAAATAGATACTTGACATGTACTAGAAAAAGATACTTCTAATCAAGATCTATCATTATAGATATAGATGAGTCATTTTGGAGCATCCTGAAGGATTTTTGATGTTCTAGACGAAAATCAAATCACACCCAAAACCATCACCTGATCCTTCCCAACCCCCAAAATCGATCAAGACTTCAAAATAGATACTTGACATGTACTAGAAAAAGATACTCCTAATCAAGATCTATCATTATAGATATAGATGAGTCATTTTGGAGCATCCTGAAGGATTTTTGATGTTCTAGACGAAAATCAAATCACACCCAAAACCATCACCTGATCCTTCCCAACCCCCAAAATCGATCAAGACTTCAAAATAGATACTTGACATGTACTAGAAAAAGATACTCCTAATCAAGATCTATCATTATAGATATAGATGAGTCATTTTGGAGCATCCTGAAGGATTTTTGATGTTCTAGACGAAAATCAAATCACACCCAAAACCATCACCTGATCCTTCCCAACCCCCAAAATCGATCAAGACTTCAAAATAGATACTTGACATGTACTAGAAAAAGATACTCCTAATCAAGATCTATCATTATAGATATAGATGAGTCATTTTGGAGCATCCTGAAGGATTTTTGATGTTCTAGACGAAAATCAAATCACACCCAAAACCATCACCTGATCCTTCCCGACCCCCAAAATCGATCAAGACTTCAAAATAGAGACTTGACATGTACTAGAAAAAGATACTCCTAATCAAGATCTATCATTATAGATATAGATGAGTCATTTTGGAGCATCCTGAAGGATTTTTGATGTTCTAGACGAAAATCAAATCACACCCAAAACCATCACCTGATCCTTCCCAACCCCCAAAATCGATCAAGACTTCAAAATAGATACTTGACATGTACTAGAAAAAGATACTCCTAATCAAGATCTATCATTATAGATATAGATGAGTCATTTTGGAGCATCCTGAAGGATTTTTGATGTTCTAGACGAAAATCAAATCACACCCAAAACCATCACCTGATCCTTCCCAACCCCCAAAATCGATCAAGACTTTAAAATAGATACTTGACATGTACTAGAAAAAGATACTCCTAATCAAGATCTATCATTATAGATATAGATGAGTCATTTTGGAGCATCCTGAAGGATTTTTGATGTTCTAGACGAAAATCAAATCACACCCAAAACCATCACCTGATCCTTCCCAACCCCCAAAATCGATCAAGACTTCAAAATAGATACTTGACATGTACTAGAAAAAGATACTCCTAATCAAGATCTATCATTATAGATATAGATGAGTCATTTTGGAGCATCCTGAAGGATTTTTGATGTTCTAGACGAAAATCAAATCACACCCAAAACCATCACCTGATCCTTCCCAACCCCCAAAATCGATCAAGACTTCAAAATAGATACTTGACATGTACTAGAAAAAGATACTCCTAATCAAGATCTATCATTATAGATATAGATGAGTCATTTTGGAGCATCCTGAAGGATTTTTGATGTTCTAGACGAAAATCAAATCACACCCAAAACCATCACCTGATCCTTCCCAACCCCCAAAATCGATCAAGACTTCAAAATAAATACTTGACATGTACTAGAAAAAGATACTCCTAATCAAGATCTATCATTATAGATATAGATGAGTCATTTTGGAGCATCCTGAAGGATTTTTGATGTTCTAGACGAAAATCAAATCACACCCAAAACCATCACCTGATCCTTCCCAACCCCCAAAATCGATCAAGACTTCAAAATAGATACTTGACATGTACTAGAAAAAGATACTCCTAATCAAGATCTATCATTATAGATATATATGAGTTATTTTGGAGCATCCTGAAGGATTTTTGATGTTCTAGACGAAAATCAAATCACACCCAAAACCATCACCTGATCCTTCCCAACCCCCAAAATCGATCAAGACTTCAAAATAGATACTTGACATGTACTAGAAAAAGTTACTCCTAATCAAGATCTATCATTATAGATATAGATGAGTCATTTTGGAGCATCCTGAAGGATTTTTGATGTTCTAGACGAAAATCAAATCACACCCAAAACCATCACCTGATCCTTCCCAACCCCCAAAATCGATCAAGACTTCAAAATAGATACTTGACATGTACTAGAAAAAGATACTCCTAATCAAGATCTATCATTATAGATATAGATGAGTCATTTTGGAGCATCCTGAAGGATTTTTGATGTTCTAGACGAAAATCAAATCACACCCAAAACCATCACCTGATCCTTCCCAACCCCCAAAATCGATCAAGACTTCAAAATAGATACTTGACATGTACTAGAAAAAGATACTCCTAATCAAGATCTATCATTATAGATATAGATGAGTCATTTTGGAGCATCCTGAAGGATTTTTGATGTTCTAGACGAAAATCAAATCACACCCAAAACCATCACCTGATCCTTCCCAACCCCCAAAATCGATCAAAACTTCAAAATAGATACTTGCCATGTACTAGAAAAAGATACTCCTAATCAAGATCTATCATTATAGATATAGATGAGTCATTTTGGAGCATCCTGAAGGATTTTTGATGTTCTAGACGAAAATCAAATCACACCCAAAACCATCACCTGATCCTTCCCAACCCCCAAAATCGATCAAGACTTCAAAATAGATACTTGACATGTACTAGAAAAAGATACTCCTAATCAAGATCTATCATTATAGATATAGATGAGTCATTTTGGAGCATCCTGAAGGATTTTTGATGTTCTAGACGAAAATCAAATCACACCCAAAACCATCACCTGATCCTTCCCAACCCCCAAAATCGATCAAGACTTCAAAATAGATACTTGACATGTACTAGAAAAAGATACTCCTAATCAAGATCTATCATTATAGATATAGATGAGTCATTTTGGAGCATCCTGAAGGATTTTTGATGTTCTAGACGAAAATCAAATCACACCCAAAACCATCACCTGATCCTTCCCAACCCCCAAAATCGATCAAGACTTCAAAATAGATACTTGACATGTACTAGAAAAAGATACTCCTAATCAAGATCTATCATTATAGATATAGATGAGTCATTTTGGAGCATCCTGAAGGATTTTTGATGTTCTAGACGAAAATCAAATCACACCCAAAACCATCACCTGATCCTTCCCAACCCCCAAAATCGATCAAGACTTCAAAATAGATACTTGACATGTACTAGAAAAAGATACTCCTAATCAAGATCTATCATTATAGATATAGATGAATCATTTTGGAGCATCCTGAAGGATTTTTGATGTTCTAGACGAAAATCAAATCACACCCAAAACCATCACGTGATCCTTCCCAACCCCCAAAATCGATCAAGACTTCAAAATAGATACTTGACATGTACTAGAAAAAGATACTCCTAATCAAGATCTATCATTATAGATATAGATGAGTCATTTTGGAGCATCCTGAAGGATTTTTGATGTTCTAGACGAAAATCAAATCACACCCAAAACCATCACCTGATCCTTCCCAACCCCCAAAATCGATCAAGACTTCAAAATAGATACTTGACATGTACTAGAAAAAGATACTCCTAATCAAGATCTATCATTATAGATATAGATGAGTTATTTTGGAGCATCCTGAAGGATTTTTGATGTTCTAGACGAAAATCAAATCACACCCAAAACCATCACCTGATCCTTCCCAACCCCCAAAATCGATCAAGACTTCAAAATAGATACTTGACATGTACTAGAAAAAGATACTCCTAATCAAGATCTATCATTATAGATATAGATGAGTCATTTTGGAGCATCCTGAAGGATTTTTGATGTTCTAGACGAAAATCAAATCACACCCAAAACCATCACCTGATCCTTCCCAACCCCCAAAATCGATCAAGACTTCAAAATAGATACTTGACATGTACTAGAAAAAGATACTCCTAATCAAGATCTATCATTATAGATATAGATGAGTCATTTTGGAGCATCCTGAAGGATTTTTGATGTTCTAGACGAAAATCAAATCACACCCAAAACCATCACCTGATCCTTCCCAACCCCCAAAATCGATCAAGACTTCAAAATAGATACTTGACATGTACTAGAAAAAGATACTCCTAATCAAGATCTATCATTATAGATATAGATGAGTCATTTTGGAGCATCCTGAAGGATTTTTGATGTTCTAGACGAAAATCAAATCACACCCAAAACCATCACCTGATCCTTCCCAACCCCCAAAATCGATCAAGATTTCAAAATAGATACTTGACATGTACTAGAAAAAGATACTCCTAATCAAGATCTATCATTATAGATATAGATGAGTCATTTTGGAGCAGCCTGAAGGATTTTTGATGTTCTAGACGAAAATCAAATCACACCCAAAACCATCACCTGATCCTTCCCAACCCCCAAAATCGATCAAGACTTCAAAATAGATACTTGACATGTACTAGAAAAAGATACTCCTAATCAAGATCTATCATTATAGATATAGATGAGTCATTTTGGAGCATCCTGAAGGATTTTTGATGTTCTAGACGAAAATCAAATCACACCCAAAACCATCACCTGATCCTTCCCAACCCCCAAAATCGATCAAGACTTCAAAATAGATACTTGACATGTACTAGAAAAAGATACTCCTAATCAAGATCTATCATTATAGATATAGATGAGTCATTTTGGAGCATCCTGAAGGATTTTTGATGTTCTAGACGAAAATCAAATCACACCCAAAACCATCACCTGATCCTTCCCAACCCCCAAAATCGATCAAGACTTCAAAATAGATACTTGACATGTACTAGAAAAAGATACTCCTAATCAAGATCTATCATTATAGATATAGATGAGTCATTTTGGAGCATCCTGAAGGATTTTTGATGTTCTAGACGAAAATCAAATCACACCCAAAACCATCACCTGATCCTTCCCAACCCCCAAAATCGATCAAGACTTCAAAATAGATACTTGACATGTACTAGAAAAAGATACTCCTAATCAAGATCTATCATTATAGATATAGATGAGTCATTTTGGAGCATCCTGAAGGATTTTTGATGTTCTAGACGAAAATCAAATCACACCCAAAACCATCACCTGATCCTTCCCAACCCCCAAAATCGATCAAGACTTCAAAATAGATACTTGACATGTACAAGAAAAAGATACTCCTAATCAAGATCTATCATTATAGATATAGATGAGTCATTTTGGAGCATCCTGAAGGATTTTTGATGTTCTAGACGAAAATCAAATCACACCCAAAACCATCACCTGATCCTTCCCAACCCCCAAAATCGATCAAGACTTTAAAATAGATACTTGACATGTACTAGAAAAAGATACTCCTAATCAAGATCTATCATTATAGATATAGATGAGTCATTTTGGAGCATCCTGAAGGATTTTTGATGTTCTAGACGAAAATCAAATCACACCCAAAACCATCACCTGATCCTTCCCAACCCCCAAAATCGATCAAGACTTCAAAATAGATACTTGACATGTACTAGAAAAAGATACTCCTAATCAAGATCTATCATTATAGATATAGATGAGTCATTTTGGAGCATCCTGAAGGATTTTTGATGTTCTAGACGAAAATCAAATCACACCCAAAACCATCACCTGATCCTTCCCAACCCCCAAAATCGATCAAGACTTCAAAATAGATACTTGACATGTACTAGAAAAAGATACTCCTAATCAAGATCTATCATTATAGATATAGATGAGTCATTTTGGAGCATCCTGAAGGATTTTTGATGTTCTAGACGAAAATCAAATCACACCCAAAACCATCACCTGATCCTTCCCAACCCCCAAAATCGATCAAGACTTCAAAATAGATACTTGACATGTACTAGAAAAAGATACTCCTAATCAAGATCTATCATTATAGATATAGATGAGTCATTTTGGAGCATCTTGAAGGATTTTTGATGTTCTAGACGAAAATCAAATCACACCCAAAACCATCACCTGATCCTTCCCAACCCCCAAAATCGATCAAGACTTCAAAATAGATACTTGACATGTACTAGAAAAAGATACTCCTAATCAAGATCTATCATTATAGATATAGATGAGTCATTTTGGAGCATCCTGAAGGATTTTTGATGTTCTAGACGAAAATCAAATCACACCCAAAACCATCACCTGATCCTTCCCAACCCCCAAAATCGATCAAGACTTCAAAATAGATACTTGACATGTACTAGAAAAAGATACTCCTAATCAAGATCTATCATTATAGATATAGATGAGTCATTTTGGAGCATCCTGAAGGATTTTTGATGTTCTAGACGAAAATCAAATCACACCCAAAACCATCACCTGATCCTTCCCAACCCCCAAAATCGATCAAGACTTCAAAATAGATACTTGACATGTACTAGAAAAAGATACTCCTAATCAAGATCTATCATTATAGATATAGATGAGTCATTTTGGAGCATCCTGAAGGATTTTTGATGTTCTAGACGAAAATCAAATCACACCCAAAACCATTACCTGATCTTTCCCAACCCCCAAAATCGATCAAGACTTCAAAATAGATACTTGACATGTACTAGAAAAAGATACTCCTAATCAAGATCTATCATTATAGATATAGATGAGTCATTTTGGAGCATCCTGAAGGATTTTTGATGTTCTAGACGAAAATCAAATCACACCCAAAACCATCACCTGATCCTTCCCAACCCCCAAAATCGATCAAGACTTCAAAATAGATACTTGACATGCACTTGAAAAAGATACTCCTAATCAAGATCTATCATTATAGATATAGATGAGTCATTTTGGAGCATCCTGAAGGATTTTTGATGTTCTAGACGAAAATCAAATCACACCCAAAACCATCACCTGATCCTTCCCAACCCCCAAAATCGATCAAGACTTCAAAATAGATACTTGATATGTACTAGAAAAAGATACTCCTAATCAAGATCTATCATTATAGATATAGATGAGTCATTTTGGAGCATCCTGAAGGATTTTTGATGTTCTAGACGAAAATCAAATCACACCCAAAACCATCACCTGATCCTTCCCAACCCCCAAAATCGATCAAGACTTCAAAATAGATACTTGACATGTACTAGAAAAAGATACTCCTAATCAAGATCTATCATTATAGATATAGATGAGTCATTTTGGAGCATCCTGAAGGATTTTTGATGTTCTAGACGAAAATCAAATCACACCCAAAACCATCACATGATCCTTCCCAACCCCCAAAATCGATCAAGACTTCAAAATAGATACTTGACCTGTACTAGAAAAAGATACTCCTAATCAAGATCTATCATTATAGATATAGATGAGTCATTTTGGAGCATCCTGAAGGATTTTTGATGTTCTAGACGAAAATCAAATCACACCCAAAACCATCACCTGATCCTTCCCAACCCCCAAAATCGATCAAGACTTCAAAATAGATACTTGACATGTACTAGAAAAAGATACTCCTAATCAAGATCTATCATTATAGATATAGATGAGTCATTTTGGAGCATCCTGAAGGATTTTTGATGTTCTAGACGAAAATCAAATCACACCCAAAACCATCACCTGATCCTTCCCAACCCCCAAAATCGATCAAGACTTCAAAATAGATACTTGACATGTACTAGAAAAAGATACTCCTAATCAAGATCTATCATTATAGATATAGATGAGTCATTTTGGAGAATCCTGAAGGATTTTTGATGTTCTAGACGAAAATCAAATCACACCCAAAACCATCACCTGATCCTTCCCAACCCCCAAAATCGATCAAGACTTCAAAATAGATACTTGACATATACTAGAAAAAGATACTCCTAATCAAGATCTATCATTATAGATATAGATGAGTCATTTTGGAGCATCCTGAAGGATTTTTGATGTTCTAGACGAAAATCAAATCACATCCAAAACCATCACCTGATCCTTCCCAACCCCCAAAATCGATCAAGACTTCAAAATAGATACTTGACATGTACTAGAAAAAGATACTCCTAATCAAGATCTATCATTATAGATATAGATGAGTCATTTTGGAGCATCCTGAAGGATTTTTGATGTTCTAGACGAAAATCAAATCACACCCAAAACCATCACCTGATCCTTCCCAACCCCCAAAATCGATCAAGACTTCAAAATAGATACTTGACATGTACTAGAAAAAGATATTCCTAATCAAGATCTATCATTATAAATATAGATGAGTCATTTTGGAGCATCCTGAAGGATTTTTGATGTTCTAGACGAAAATCAAATCACACCCAAAACCATCACCTGATCCTTCCCAACCCCCAAAATCGATCAAGACTTCAAAATAGATACTTGACATGTACTAGAAAAAGATACTCCTAATCAAGATCTATCATTATAGATATAGATAAGTCATTTTGGAGCTTCCTGAAGGATTTTTGATGTTCTAGACGAAAATCAAATCACACCCAAAACCATCACCTGATCCTTCCCAACCCCCAAAATCGATCAAGACTTCAAAATAGATACTTGACATGTACTAGAAAAAGATACTCCTAATCAAGATCTATCATTATAGATATAGATGAGTCATTTTGGAGCATCCTGAATGATTTTTGATGTTCTAGACGAAAATCAAATCACACCCAAAACCATCACCTGATCCTTCCCAACCCCCAAAATCGATCAAGACTTCAAAATAGATACTTGACATGTACTAGAAAAAGATACTCCTAATCAAGATCTATCATTATAGATATAGATGAGTCATTTTGGAGCATCCTGAAGGATTTTTGATGTTCTAGACGAAAATCAAATCACACCCAAAACCATCACCTGATCCTTCCCAACCCCCAAAATCGATCAAGACTTCAAAATAGATACTTGACATGTACTAGAAAAAGATACTCCTAATCAAGATCTATCATTATAGATATAGATGAGTCATTTTGGAGCATCCTGAAGGATTTTTGATGTTCTAGACGAAAATCAAATCACACCCAAAACCATCACCTGATCCTTCCCAACCCCCAAAATCGATCAAGACTTCAAAATAGATACTTGACATGTACTAGAAAAAGATACTCCTAATCAAGATCTATCATTATAGATATAGATGAGTCATTTTGGAGCATCCTGAAGGATTTTTGATGTTCTAGACAAAAATCAAATCACACCCAAAACCATCACCTGATCCTTCCCAACCCCCAAAATCGATCAAGACTTCAAAATAGATACTTAACATGTACTAGAAAAAGATACTCCTAATCAAGATCTATCATTATAGATATAGATGAGTCATTTTGGAGCATCCTGAAGGATTTTTGATGTTCTAGACGAAAATCAAATCACACCCAAAACCATCACCTGATCCTTCCCAACCCCCAAAATCGATCAAGACTTCAAAATAGATACTTGACATGTACTAGAAAAAGATACTCCTAATCAAGATCTATCATTATAGATATAGATGAGTCATTTTGGAGCATCCTGAAGGATTTTTTGATGTTCTAGACGAAAATCAAATCACACCCAAAACCATCACCTGATCCTTCCCAACCCCCAAAATCGATCAAGACTTCAAAATAGATACTTGACATGTACTAGAAAAAGATACTCCTAATCAAGATCTATCATTATAGATATAGATGAGTCACTTTGGAGCATCCTGAAGGATTTTTGATGTTCTAGACGAAAATCAAATCACACCCAAAACCATCACCTGATCCTTCCCAACCCCCAAAATCGATCAAGACTTCAAAATAGATACTTGACATGTACTAGAAAAAGATACTCCTAATCAAGATCTATCATTATAGATATAGATGAGTCATTTTGGAGCATCCTGAAGGATTTTTTGATGTTCTAGACGAAAATCAAATCACACCCAAAACCATCACCTGATCCTTCCCAACCCCCAAAATCGATCAAGACTTCAAAATAGATACTTGACATGTACTAGAAAAAGATACTCCTAATCAAGATCTATCATTATAGATATAGATGAGTCATTTTTGGAGCATCCTGAAGGATTTTTGATGTTCTAGACGAAAATCAAATCACACCCAAAACCATCACCTGATCCTTCCCAACCCCCAAAATCGATCAAGACTTCAAAATAGATACTTGACATGTACTAGAAAAAGATACTCCTAATCAAGATCTATCATTATAGATATAGATGAGTCATTTTGGAGCATCCTGAAGGATTTTTGATGTTCTAGACGAAAATCAAATCACACCCAAAACCATCACCTGATCCTTCCCAACCCCCAAAATCGATCAAGACTTCAAAATAGATACTTGACATGTACTAGAAAAAGATACTCCTAATCAAGATCTATCATTATAGATATAGATGAGTCATTTTGGAGCATCCTGAAGGATTTTTGATGTTCTAGACGAAAATCAAATCACATCCAAAACCATCACCTGATCCTTCCCAACCCCCAAAATCGATCAAGACTTCAAAATAGATACTTGACATGTACTAGAAAAAGATACTCCTAATCAAGATCTATCATTATAGATATAGATGAGTCATTTTGGAGCATCCTGAAGGATTTTTGATGTTCTAGACGAAAATCAAATCACACCCAAAACCATCACCTGATCCTTCCCAACCCCCAAAATCGATCAAGACTTCAAAATAGATACTTGACATGTACTAGAAAAAGATACTCCTAATCAAGATCTATCATTATAGATATAGATGAGTCATTTTGGAGCATCCTGAAGGATTTTTGATGTTCTAGACGAAAATCAAATCACACCCAAAACCATCACCTGATCCTTCCCAACCCCCAAAATCGATCAAGACTTCAAAATAGATACTTGACATGTACTAGAAAAAGATACTCCTAATCAAGATCTATCATTATAGATATAGATGAGTCATTTTGGAGCATCCTGAAGGATTTTTGATGTTCTAGACGAAAATCAAATCACACCCAAAACCATCACCTGATCCTTCCCAACCCCCAAAATCGATCAAGACTTCAAAATAGATACTTGACATGTACTAGAAAAAGATACTCCTAATCAAGATCTATCATTATAGATATAGATGAGTCATTTTGGAGCATCCTGAAGGATTTTTGATGTTCTAGACGAAAATTAAATCACACCCAAAACCATCACCTGATCCTTCCCAACCCCCAAAATCGATCAAGACTTCAAAATAGATACTTGACATGTACTAGAAAAAGATACTCCTAATCAAGATCTATCATTATAGATATAGATGAGTCATTTTGGAGCATCCTGAAGGATTTTTGATGTTCTAGACGAAAATCAAATCACACCCAAAACCATCACCTGATCCTTCCCAACCCCCAAAATCGATCAAGACTTCAAAATAGATACTTGACATGTACTAGAAAAAGATACTCCTAATCAAGATCTATCATTATAGATTTAGATGAGTCATTTTGGAGCATCCTGAAGGATTTTTGATGTTCTAGACGAAAATCAAATCACACCCAAAACCATCACCTGATCCTTCCCAACCCCCAAAATCGATCAAGACTTCAAAATAGATACTTGACATGTACTAGAAAAAGATACTCCTAATCAAGATCTATCATTATAGATATAGATGAGTCATTTTGGAGCATCCTGAAGGATTTTTGATGTTCTAGACGAAAATCAAATCACACCCAAAACCATCACCTGATCCTTCCCAACCCCCAAAATCGATCAAGACTTCAAAATAGATACTTGACATGTACTAGAAAAAGATACTCCTAATCAAGATCTATCATTATAGATATAGATGAGTCATTTTGGAGCATCCTGAAGGATTTTTGATGTTCTAGACGAAAATCAAATCACACCCAAAACCATCACCTGATCCTTCCCAACCCCCAAAATCGATCAAGACTTCAAAATAGATACTTGACATGTACTAGAAAAAGATACTCCTAATCAAGATCTATCATTATAGATATAGATGAGTCATTTTGGAGCATCCTGAAGGATTTTTGATGTTCTAGACGAAAATCAAATCACACCCAAAACCATCACCTGATCCTTCCCAACCCCCAAAATCGATCAAGACTTCAAAATAGATACTTGACATGTACTAGAAAAAGATACTCCTAATCAAGATCTATCATTATAGATATAGATGAGTCATTTTGGAGCATCCTGAAGGATTTTTGATGTTCTAGACGAAAATCAAATCACACCCAAAACCATCACCTGATCCTTCCCAACCCCCAAAATCGATCAAGACTTCAAAGATACTTGACATGTACTAGAAAAAGATACTCCTAATCAAGATCTATCATTATAGATATAGATGAGTCATTTTGGAGCATCCTGAAGGATTTTTGATGTTCTAGACGAAAATCAAATCACACCCAAAACCATCACCTGATCCTTCCCAACCCCCAAAATCGATCAAGACTTCAAAATAGATACTTGACATGTACTAGAAAAAGATACTCCTAATCAAGATCTATCATTATAGATATAGATGAGTCATTTTGGAGCATCCTGAAGGATTTTTGATGTTCTAGACGAAAATCAAATCACACCCAAAACCATCACCTGATCCTTCCCAACCCCCAAAATCGATCAAGACTTCAAAATAGATACTTGACATGTACTAGAAAAAGATACTCCTAATCAAGATCTATCATTATAGATATAGATGAGTCATTTTGGAGCATCCTGAAGGATTTTTGATGTTCTAGACGAAAATCAAATCACACCCAAAACCATCACCTGATCCTTCCCAACCCCCAAAATCGATCAAGACTTCAAAATAGATACTTGACATGTACTAGAAAAAGATACTCCTAATCAAGATCTATCATTATAGATATAGATGAGTCATTTTGGAGCATCCTGAAGGATTTTTGATGTTCTAGACGAAAATCAAATCACACCCAAAACCATCACCTGATCCTTCCCAACCCCCAAAATCGATCAAGACTTCAAAATAGATACTTGACATGTACTAGAAAAAGATACTCCTAATCAAGATCTATCATTATAGATATAGATGAGTCATTTTGGAGCATCCTGAAGGATTTTTGATGTTCTAGACGAAAATCAAATCACACCCAAAACCATCACCTGATCCTTCCCAACCCCCAAAATCGATCAAGACTTCAAAATAGATACTTGACATGTACTAGAAAAAGATACTCCTAATCAAGATCTATCATTATAGATATAGATGAGTCATTTTGGAGCATCCCGAAGGATTTTTGATGTTCTAGACGAAAATCAAATCACACCCAAAACCATCACCTGATCCTTCCCAACCCCCAAAATCGATCAAGACTTCAAAATAGATACTTGACATGTACTAGAAAAAGATACTCCTAATCAAGATCTATCATTATAGATATAGATGAGTCATTTTGGAGCATCCTGAAGGATTTTTGATGTTCTAGACGAAAATCAAATCACACCCAAAACCATCACCTGATCCTTCCCAACCCCCAAAATCGATCAAGACTTCAAAATAGATACTTGACATGTACTAGAAAAAGATACTCCTAATCAAGATCTATCATTATAGATATAGATGAGTCATTTTGGAGCATCCTGAAGGATTTTTGATGTTCTAGACGAAAATCAAATCACACCCAAAACCATCACCTGATCCTTCCCAACCCCCAAAATCGATCAAGACTTCAAAATAGATACTTGACATGTACTAGAAAAAGATACTCCTAATCAAGATCTATCATTATAGATATAGATGAGTCATTTTGGAGCATCCTGAAGGATTTTTGATGTTCTAGACGAAAATCAAATCACACCCAAAACCATCACCTGATCCTTCCCAACCCCCAAAATCGATCAAGACTTCAAAATAGATACTTGACATGTACTAGAAAAAGATACTCCTAATCAAGATCTATCATTATAGATATAGATGAGTCATTTTGGAGCATCCTGAAGGATTTTTGATGTTCTAGACGAAAATCAAATCACACCCAAAACCATCACCTGATCCTTCCCAACCCCCAAAATCGATCAAGACTTCAAAATAGATACTTGACATGTACTAAAAAAAGATACTCCTAATCAAGATCTATCATTATAGATATAGATGAGTCATTTTGGAGCATACTGAAGGATTTTTGATGTTCTAGACGAAAATCAAATCACACCCAAAACCATCACCTGATCCTTCCCAACCCCCAAAATCGATCAAGACTTCAAAATAGATACTTGACATGTACTAGAAAAAGATACTCCTAATCAAGATCTATCATTATAGATATAGATGAGTCATTTTGGAGCATCCTGAAGGATTTTTGATGTTCTAGACGAAAATCAAATCACACCCAAAACCATCACCTGATCCTTCCCAACCCCCAAAATCGATCAAGACTTCAAAATAGATACTTGACATGTACTAGAAAAAGATACTCCTAATCAAGATCTATCATTATAGATATAGATGAGTCATTTTGGAGCATCCTGAAGGATTTTTGATGTTCTAGACGAAAATCAAATCACACCCAAAAATATCACCTGATCCTTCCCAACCCCCAAAATCGATCAAGACTTCAAAATAGATACTTGACATGTACTAGAAAAAGATACTCCTAATCAAGATCTATCATTATAGATATAGATGAGTCATTTTGGAGCATCCTGAAGGATTTTTGATGTTCTAGACGAAAATCAAATCACACCCAAAACCATCACCTGATCCTTCCCAACCCCCAAAATCGATCAAGACTTCAAAATAGATACTTGACATGTACTAGAAAAAGATACTCCTAATCAAGATCTATCATTATAGATATAGATGAGTCATTTTGGAGCATCCTGAAGGATTTTTGATGTTCTTGACGAAAATCAAATCACACCCAAAACCATCACCTGATCCTTCCCAACCCCCAAAATCGATCAAGACTTCAAAATAGATACTTGACATGTACTAGAAAAAGATACTCCTAATCAAGATCTATCATTATAGATATAGATGAGTCATTTTGGAGCATCCTGAAGGATTTTTGATGTTCTAGACGAAAATCAAATCACACCCAAAACCATCACCTGATCCTTCCCAACCCCCAAAATCGATCAAGACTTCAAAATAGATACTTGACATGTACTAGAAAAAGATACTCCTAATCAAGATCTATCATTATAGATATAGATGAGTCATTTTGGAGCATCCTGAAGGATTTTTGATGTTCTAGACGAAAATCAAATCACACCCAAAACCATCACCTGATCCTTCCCAACCCCCAAAATCGATCAAGACTTCAAAATAGATACTTGACATGTACTAGAAAAAGATACTCCTAATCAAGATCTATCATTATAGATATAGATGAGTCATTTTGGAGCATCCTGAAGGATTTTTGATGTTCTAGACGAAAATCAAATCACACCCAAAACCATCACCTGATCCTTCCCAACCCCCAAAATCGATCAAGACTTCAAAATAGATACTTGACATGTACTAGAAAAAGATACTCCTAATCAAGATCTATCATTATAGATATAGATGAGTCATTTTGGAGCATCCTGAAGGATTTTTGATGTTCTAGACGAAAATCAAATCACACCCAAAACCATCACCTGATCCTTCCCAACCCCCAAAATCGATCAAGACTTCAAAATAGATACTTGACATGTACTAGAAAAAGATACTCCTAATCAAGATCTATCATTATAGATATAGATGAGTCATTTTGGAGCATCCTGAAGGATTTTTGATGTTCTAGACGAAAATCAAATCACACCCAAAACCATCACCTGATCCTTCCCAACCCCCAAAATCGATCAAGACTTCAAAATAGATACTTGACATGTACTAGAAAAAGATACTCCTAATCAAGATCTATCATTATAGATATAGATGAGTCATTTTGGAGCATCCTGAAGGATTTTTGATGTTCTAGACGAAAATCAAATCACACCCAAAACCATCACCTGATCCTTCCCAACCCCCAAAATCGATCAAGACTTCAAAATAGATACTTGACATGTACTAGAAAAAGATACTCCTAATCAAGATCTATCATTATAGATATAGATGAGTCATTTTGGAGCATCCTGAAGGATTTTTGATGTTCTAGACGAAAATCAAATCACACCCAAAACCATCACCTGATCCTTCCCAACCCCCAAAATCGATCAAGACTTCAAAATAGATACTTGACATGTACTAGAAAAAGATACTCCTAATCAAGATCTATCATTATAGATATAGATGAGTCATTTTGGAGCATCCTGAAGGATTTTTGATGTTCTAGACGAAAATCAAATCACACCCAAAACCATCACCTGATCCTTCCCAACCCCCAAAATCGATCAAGACTTCAAAATAGATACTTGACATGTACTAGAAAAAGATACTCCTAATCAAGATCTATCATTATAGATATAGATGAGTCATTTTGGAGCATCCTGAAGGATTTTTGATGTTCTAGACGAAAATCAAATCACACCCAAAACCATCACCTGATCCTTCCCAACCCCCAAAATCGATCAAGACTTCAAAATAGATACTCGACATGTACTAAAAAAAGATACTCCTAATCAAGATCTATCATTATAGATATAGATGAGTCATTTTGGAGCATCCTGAAGGATTTTTGATGTTCTAGACGAAAATCAAATCACACCCAAAACCATCACCTGATCCTTCCCAACCCCCAAAATCGATCAAGACTTCAAAATAGATACTTGACATGTACTAGAAAAAGATACTCCTAATCAAGATCTATCATTATAGATATAGATGAGTCATTTTGGAGCATCCTGAAGGATTTTTGATGTTCTAGACGAAAATCAAATCACACCCAAAACCATCACCTGATCCTTCCCAACCCCCAAAATCGATCAAGACTTCAAAATAGATACTTGACATGTACTAGAAAAAGATACTCCTAATCAAGATCTATCATTATAGATATAGATGAGTCATTTTGGAGAATCCTGAAGGATTTTTGATGTTCTAGACGAAAATCAAATCACACCCAAAACCATCACCTGATCCTTCAAAACCCCCAAAATCGATCAAGACTTCAAAATAGATACTTGACATGTACTAGAAAAAGATACTCCTAATCAAGATCTATCATCATAGATATAGATGAGTCATTTTGGAGCATCCTGAAGGATTTTTGATGTTCTAGACGAAAATCAAATCACACCCAAACCCATCACCTGATCCTTCCCAACCCCCAAAATCGATCAAGACTTCAAAATAGATACTTGACATGTACTAGAAAAAGATACTCCTAATCAAGATCTATCATTATAGATATAGATGAGTCATTTTGGAGCATACTGAAGGATTTTTGATGTTCTAGACGAAAATCAAATCACACCCAAAACCATCACCTGATCCTTCCCAACCCCCAAAATCGATCAAGACTTCAAAATAGATACTTGACATGTACTAGAAAAAGATACTCCTAATCAAGATCTATCATTATAGATATAGATGAGTCATTTTGGAGCATCCTGAAGGATTTTTGATGTTCTAGACGAAAATCAAATCACACCCAAAACCATCACCTGATCCTTCCCAACCCCCAAAATCGATCAAGACTTCAAAATAGATACTTGACATGTACTAGAAAAAGATACTCCTAATCAAGATCTATCATTATAGATATAGATGAGTCATTTTGGAGCATCCTGAAGGATTTTTGATGTTCTAGACGAAAATCAAATCACACCCAAAATTATCACCTGATCCTTCCCAACCCCCAAAATCGATCAAGACTTCAAAATAGATACTTGACATGTACTAGAAAAAGATACTCCTAATCAAGATCTATCATTATAGATATAGATGAGTCATTTTGGAGCATCCTGAAGGATTTTTGATGTTCTAGACGAAAATCAAATCACACCCAAAACCATCACCTGATCCTTCCCAACCCCCAAAATCGATCAAGACTTCAAAATAGATACTTGACATGTACTAGAAAAAGATACTCCTAATCAAGATCTATCATTATAGATATAGATGAGTCATTTTGGAGCATCCTGAAGGATTTTTGATGTTCTTGACGAAAATCAAATCACACCCAAAACCATCACCTGATCCTTCCCAACCCCCAAAATCGATCAAGACTTCAAAATAGATACTTGACATGTACTAGAAAAAGATACTCCTAATCAAGATCTATCATTATAGATATAGATGAGTCATTTTGGAGCATCCTGAAGGATTTTTGATGTTCTAGACGAAAATCAAATCACACCCAAAACCATCACCTGATCCTTCCCAACCCCCAAAATCGATCAAGACTTCAAAATAGATACTTGACATGTACTAGAAAAAGATACTCCTAATCAAGATCTATCATTATAGATATAGATGAGTCATTTTGGAGCATCCTGAAGGGTTTTTGATGTTCTAGACGAAAATCAAATCACACCCAAAACCATCACCTGATCCTTCCCAACCCCCAAAATCGATCAAGACTTCAAAATAGATACTTGACATGTACTAGAAAAAGATACTCCTAATCAAGATCTATCATTATAGATATAGATGAGTCATTTTGGAGCATCCTGAAGGATTTTTGATGTTCTAGACGAAAATCAAATCACACCCAAAACCATCACCTGATCCTTCCCAACCCCCAAAATCGATCAAGACTTCAAAATAGATACTTGACATGTACTAGAAAAAGATACTCCTAATCAAGATCTATCATTATAGATATAGATGAGTCATTTTGGAGCATCCTGAAGGATTTTTGATGTTCTAGACGAAAATCAAATCACACCCAAAACCATCACCTGATCCTTCCCAACCCCCAAAATCGATCAAGACTTCAAAATAGATACTTGACATGTACTAGAAAAAGATACTCCTAATCAAGATCTATCATTATAGATATAGATGAGTCATTTTGGAGCATCCTGAAGGATTTTTGATGTTCTAGACGAAAATCAAATCACACCCAAAACCATCACCTGATCCTTCCCAACCCCCAAAATCAATCAAGACTTCAAAATAGATACTTGACATGTACTAGAAAAAGATACTCCTAATCAAGATCTATCATTATAGATATAGATGAGTCATTTTGGAGCATCCTGAAGGATTTTTGATGTTCTAGACGAAAATCAAATCACACCCAAAACCATCACCTGATCCTTCCCAACCCCCAAAATCGATCAAGACTTCAAAATAGATACTTGACATGTACCAGAAAAAGATACTCCTAATCAAGATCTATCATTATAGATATAGATGAGTCATTTTGGAGCATCCTGAAGGATTTTTGATGTTCTAGACGAAAATCAAATCACACCCAAAACCATCACCTGATCCTTCCCAACCCCCAAAATCGATCAAGACTTCAAAATAGATACTTGACATGTACTAGAAAAAGATACTCCTAATCAAGATCTATCATTATAGATATAGATGAGTCATTTTGGAGCATCCTGAAGGATTTTTGATGTTCTAGACGAAAATCAAATCACACCCAAAACCATCACCTGATCCTTCCCAACCCCCAAAATCGATCAAGACTTCAAAATAGATACTCGACATGTACTAAAAAAAGATACTCCTAATCAAGATCTATCATTATAGATATAGATGAGTCATTTTGGAGCATCCTGAAGGATTTTTGATGTTCTAGACGAAAATCAAATCACACCCAAAACCATCACCTGATCCTTCCCAACCCCCAAAATCGATCAAGACTTCAAAATAGATACTTGACATGTACTAGAAAAAGATACTCCTAATCAAGATCTATCATTATAGATATAGATGAGTCATTTTGGAGCATCCTGAAGGATTTTTGATGTTCTAGACGAAAATCAAATCACACCCAAAACCATCACCTGATCCTTCCCAACCCCCAAAATCGATCAAGACTTCAAAATAGATACTTGACATGTACTAGAAAAAGATACTCCTAATCAAGATCTATCATTATAGATATAGATGAGTCATTTTGGAGCATCCTGAAGGATTTTTGATGTTCTAGACGAAAATCAAATCACACCCAAAACCATCACCTGATCCTTCCCAACCCCCAAAATCGATCAAGACTTCAAAATAGATACTTGACATGTACTAGAAAAAGATACTCCTAATCAAGATCTATCATTATAGATATAGATGAGTCATTTTGGAGCATCCTGAAGGATTTTTGATGTTCTAGACGAAAATCAGATCACACCCAAAACCATCACCTGATCCTTCCCAACCCCCAAAATCGATCAAGACTTCAAAATAGATACTTGACATGTACTAGAAAAAGATACTCCTAATCAAGATCTATCATTATAGATATAGATGAGTCATTTTGGAGCATCCTGAAGGATTTTTGATGTTCTAGACGAAAATCAAATCACACCCAAAACCATCACCTGATCCTTCCCAACCCCCAAAATCGATCAAGACTTCAAAATAGATACTTGACATGTACTAGAAAAAGATACTCCTAATCAAGATCTATCATTATAGATATAGATGAGTCATTTTGGAGCATCCTGAAGGATTTTTGATGTTCTAGACGAAAATCAAATCACACCCAAAACCATCACCTGATCCTTCCCAACCCCCAAAATCGATCAAGACTTCAAAATAGATACTTGACATGTACAAGAAAAAAATACTACTAATCAAGATCTATCATTATAGATATAGATGAGTCATTTTGGAGCATCCTGAAGGATTTTTGATGTTCTAGACGAAAATCAAATCACACCCAAAACCATCACCTGATCCTTCCCAACCCCCAAAATCGATCAAGACTTCAAAATAGATACTTGACATGTACTAGAAAAAGATACTCCTAATCAAGACCTATCATTATAGATATAGATGAGTCATTTTGGAGCATCCTGAAGGATTTTTGATGTTCTAGACGAAAATCAAATCACACCCAAAACCATCACACCCAAAACCATCTCACCCAAAACCATCACCTGATCCTTCCCAACCCCCAAAATCGATTAAGACTTCAAAATAGATACTTGACATGTACTAGAAAAAGATACTCCTAATCAAGATCTATCATTATAGATATAGATGAGTCATTTTGGAGCATCCTGAAGGATTTTTGATGTTCTAGACGAAAATCAAATCACACCCAAAACCATCACCTGATCCTTCCCAACCCCCAAAATCGATCAAGACTTCAAAATAGATACTTGACATGTACTAGAAAAAGATACTCCTAATCAAGATCTATCATTATAGATATAGATGAGTCATTTTGGAGCATCCTGAAGGATTTTTGATGTTCTAGACGAAAATCAAATCACACCCAAAACCATCACCTGATCCTTTCCAACCCCCAAAATCGATCAAGACTTCAAAATAGATACTTGACATGTACTAGAAAAAGATACTCCTAATCAAGATCTATCATTATAGATATAGATGAGTCATTTTGGAGCATCCTGAAGGATTTTTGATGTTCTAGACGAAAATCAAATCACACCCAAAACCATAACCTGATCCTTCCCAACCCCCAAAATCGATCAAGACTTCAAAATAGATACTTGACATGTACTAGAAAAAGATACTCCTAATCAAGATCTATCATTATAGATATAGATGAGTCATTTTGGAGCATCCTGAAGGATTTTTGATGTTCTAGACGAAAATCAAATCACACCCAAAACCATCACCTGGTCCTTCCCAACCCCCAAAATCGATCAAGACTTCAAAATAGATACTTGACATGTACTAGAAAAAGATACTCCTAATCAAGATCTATCATTATAGATATAGATGAGTCATTTTGGAGCATCCTGAAGGATTTTTGATGTTCTAGACGAAAATCAAATCACACACTCTTTCTTTAAACTGTCGTCTGAGCAACACGTACTTTTGTTCTCTCCAGTCTTTTTTTTCAATTTCCATCTAATTCTAATTTCAATTAATTTATGAAAATGTCGAAATCTTGTGCTAAGTGCAACGATAAATTGAAACGATCAGAATTGATTGTATGTCGGTTGTTTTGTGGACAGTATTTTCATAAAGATTGTGTTGGAATTTCTGCCGCAGAATCAAATTTTTTATTAAAATCGAACTTCAATTGGCAATGTGACACTTGTGCTCTCATTAATTTCTCAAACTTTTTTACTCGATTTACGGAGCTTTCTCAGTGTGTTCGAGAATTAAAGAGAGAGATTTGCTCCATACATGATTATTTGAAATGCTCCCAAAGTGTTCCTGTGAAACCAATTATAAATCAAGGATCATCATTAACTGATCTCACTAACAACTCATTAATTTCTTATCTTGTTAATCCTAATCCATCGACTTCCAATTTAAATAATGCAAGTGCAGATGTTGTCACTGAAAGTGTCTCCACTGCTTATCTTGAATCAAAAGAAGTGAATCATTTAACAAAATCACTGACTCATCCATCACCATCACCTAATGTGCTCTCTAATATATCTTCTTCTCCTCTCGCAAAGGTTGATAAAAAGAAAAACAAAAAAAATCCCCTTCGCGGCCCCGTTTCTAATGCTACCCTCCCCATCTATGGTACAATGACAAACCCTGAGTGCAAACTTAATGTTATACCTAGTAATAAGTGGGTGCATTTATCAAGTTTTTCGAATGACACTGAACCTGATTCAATAATTGAATATGTAGCCAATGCCACAAATATTCCAGCTCATTTAATCAAATGTTTCAAATTAATTAAAAAAGATGCAGTATTGACTGAACTACCGTTTGTTAACTTTAAATTAAGTGTTCCTGAAAATAAATTGGGTGAAGTTTTGCTTCCCTCAATATGGCCTGCATTTGTTCGCGTAAAGTTATTTGTTCCTTCTCCAAAAAACCAAACTCACATAAAAGCAAAAACAACAACTTAAAATCAATAATTACAGCTGAAAACAATAACAATAATCTTATAAACACTCAAATTAACTCTGCCTATGCCCAACATACATACGAGTATCTACCTGTTTCTCCTCTTTCATCAAAAAACTCACAATTTTTAATATTCTACCACAATGTTGGTGGACTACGTACGAAAAGGAATGACATTCTTCTCTTCTCATCTTCTCAACAATTTGATGTAATTGCTCTAACTGAAACGTGGCTCTCTGAGAACCATTTCAGTTCGGAAATGTTTGACAACCAGCAGTTTAATGTTTATCGTAATGATCGCTGTTTGTTCACAACTGGACAGACTCGAGGGGGTGGTGTGTTAGTTGCAGTGCGTTCGTCTATCAAAAGTATGCAGTTAGAGTTGCCGTCTTCTTCAAATTCTACATTCAATATTGATCAATTAATTATTCGTTTTTGTGTTAATAATAATCATGATGTTTTTCTTATTATTAGTTATATACCACCGAAGAGTTCTTTTGAAGTATATAAAACGCATATCGATAATTGTTCATTTATATTAAATAATTTAACAGATAATCAGCATATTATAATCTTAGGTGATTTTAATTTACCTGCTGTAAATTGGGTCTTTGATCCGGATGATAAATATTTAATACCATTTAATGTTAGTAGTGATTGCGAGAGTGTGGTTGTTGATACTCTAGCTGAATTTGGGCTCAAACAAATCAATTGCTTTCGTAATAAACTTAATCGTTATCTTGATTTAGTTTTCACTGATAATGAGTTTGGTGTGAGTATTGACAGCCCTACTCCACCTCCTTTACCTAACTCCGAAAATCATCTTGTACTTTGCATATCATTTGAATTTTTAGAATATATAAAGCAAACTTCTGAAACTACTTCTTTTCTTAATTATGATAAATGTAACTTTCTTAATGTCTCAAATTTTTTGAATGGGGTTGATTGGTTCTCTATGTTTGAAAATGTTGACGTGGAGGAATCGTTTACTCTTTTAACGAATCTGCTGGGTGAGGCAATTGATTTATATACTCCTAAATATTTGAAGAAATCTCAAACTAAGCCCTGCTGGTTCAATAAAAAGCTCATTAATTTGAATAATCGAAAAAATAAAGCTTTCAAACTTTATCGTGATTCTAGGGATGATAATAGTCTATACATGAACTATCTTCGATGTAATCGTGAATTCAATTTTCTCAATAAATTCTTATACAACCAATATATTTTAAGTATTGAATCTAAAGTAAAACGAAATAGTAAATGTTTCTTTAAGTTTATAAATGACAAAAAAAGTACCACCGGAATTCCGAATTCTATACGGTATAATGGTCAAACATCTAGTGATCCGTCTACAATCTGCAATTTTTTTGCTGACTTTTTTCAATCCATCTTTAAACCTTCTTATAATCAAACGAGGCCTTGGTTGATGTCTTTATCTCAATTGATTAATATAAACCAATTATCAGTTGATAAAGAAGACATTATCTGTGAACTTTTAAAGTTACATGAAGATAAACACTCTGGGTATGATGGAATTGCTCCTATTGTTTTAAAAAATGCTCTCTTTCCTTAGCAATCCCCCTTGAAATCATTTTCAACCGTTCTCTCCGTGAAGGTTGCTTTTTAAAACAATGGAAGAGTTCCTTTATTTATCCCGTTTTTAAATCAGGATCCAAAAATGATGTAACCAACTATCGTCCGATTTGCAAAATATCTGTGATCCCAAAGCTATTCGAAAAAATTATTTATAAAAAAATACTTTTTTTTGTGAAAGAAATAATCTCACCTTTGCAGCATGGTTTTATCAGTGGAAGATCAACTACAACTAATCTTACAATTTTTAGTAATTATGTACTCAAAGCTCTAGAACAAGGATACCAATGTGACGTGGTGTATACCGATTTCGCGAAAGCGTTCGACAGAGTTGATCACTCAATATTGATTTCCAAATTGCATAACATCGGTTTTCATTCCAATTTATTGACATGGTTTAAATCTTACCTTACTGGCAGAATTCAATATGTTCGTATTAATAATGTTACTTCCAACCCTGTTTTTGTTACTTCCGGTGTACCACAGGGAAGTCATTTGGGTCCTCTCCTCTTTCTCTTGTTTATCAATGATATTCCCAGTTGTCTAAAAAATTGTTCTTGTTTGATGTATGCTGACGACCTTAAATTATTCCTGCGCATTCATTCTATTTCCGATTGTATAAAGCTGCAGAATGATCTTAACAATCTTTCCGTTTGGTGTTCTAACAACGATCTTCATTTAAATGTTTCTAAATGTCATAGTATGTTATTCTGTCGCGGCACCTCTCCAATTATGTTTTCTTACAGTTTACTTGGGTCAACCTTAACACAAGTAACTGAGAAAAAAGATTTGGGTGTAATCTTTGATTTAAAATTCGTATTCGCAAATCACATTGACTATATTATTTCTAAGGCCAGTTCTATGCTTGGATTTATTTCCAGGAACGCTAAAGACTTCTCTGATCCATATACTCTTAGAGCCTTATATTTTTCTTATGTTCGCTCAATTTTAGAATACTGCTCATCTATGCAATCCTATGTATATAACATATTCGGCGAGAATTGAACGAATTCAGAAACGCTTTACTAGAATTGCAATTCGGATATTGCGTTGGAACACGGATATGCCTTCATATAACACCAGGTGTTTGTTGTTGGGTATTCAATCCCTAGAATCACGACGTATTTATTTCGATGTAATGCTTGTAAGAGACTTAATAAATTATAAAATTAATTGCCCTCACTTGCTTTCGTTGATTGGCTTTCATGTTCCTTGTCGTGAATTACGTAATAATCGTTTATTTTGTGTACCCTTTCATAGGGTCAATTATGGAATCAATGAACCCTTTACTCGCTGTTTAAGACAAGCTAATTCTGTTTGTAATGCCATTGATTTTAATTTATATTTAAGTAGGGACTGTTTTAAAAAAAAATTGTTATTAATAATAAACTTCGGTGGTTAATGTTAATTGTACATCCTATTTTTTGTTTTGTTTTATTTATTATTATTTATATAAACTTAATATTGTTCTAAGTAGTCTTTAAGAGCTGTGTCTCTGCTTGATGAATAAATAAATAAATAAATAAAAAAAAAAAAAAAAAAAAAAAAAAAAACCATCACCTGATCCTTCCCAACCCCCAAAATCGATCAAGACTTCAAAATAGATACTTGACATGTGATAGAAAAAGATACTCCTAATCAAAATCTATCATTATAGATATAGATGAGTCATTTTGGAGCATCCTGAAGGATTTTTGATGTTCTAGACGAAAATCAAATCACACCCAAAACCATCACCTGATCCTTCCCAACCCCCAAAATCGATCAAGACTTCAAAATAGATACTTGACATGTACTAGAAAAAGATACTCCTAATCAAGATCTATCATTATAGATATAGATGAGTCATTTTGGAGCATCCTGAAGGATTTTTGATGTTCTAGACGAAAATCAAATCACACCCAAAACCATCACCTGATCCTTCCCAACCCCCAAAATCGATCAAGACTTCAAAATAGATACTTGACATGTACTAGAAAAAGATACTCCTAATCAAGATCTATCATTATAGATATAGATGAGTCATTTTGGAGCATCCTGAAGGATTTTTGATGTTCTAGACGAAAATCAAATCACACCCAAAACCATCACCTGATCCTTCCCAACCCCCAAAATCGATCAAGACTTCAAAATAGATACTTGACATGTACTAGAAAAAGATACTCCTAATCAAGATCTATCATTATAGATATAGATGAGTCATTTTGGAGCATCCTGAAGGATTTTTGATGTTCTAGACGAAAATCAAATCACACCCAAAACCATCACCTGATCCTTCCCAACCCCCAAAATCGATCAAGACTTCAAAATAGATACTTGACATGTACTAGAAAAAGATACTCCTAATCAAGATCTATCATTATAGATATAGATGAGTCATTTTGGAGCATCCTGAAGGATTTTTGATGTTCTAGACGAAAATCAAATCACACCCAAAACCATCACCTGATCCTTCCCAACCCCCAAAATCGATCAAGACTTCAAAATAGATACTTGACATGTACTAGAAAAAGATACTCCTAATCAAGATCTATCATTATAGATATAGATGAGTCATTTTGGAGCATCCTGAAGGATTTTTGATGTTCTAGACGAAAATCAAATCACACCCAAAACCATCACCTGATCCTTCCCAACCCCCAAAATCGATCAAGACTTCAAAATAGATACTTGACATGTACTAGAAAAAGATACTCCTAATCAAGATCTATCATTATAGATATAGATGAGTGATTTTGGAGCATCCTGAAGGATTTTTGATGTTCTAGACGAAAATCAAATCACACCCAAAACCATCACCTGATCCTTCCCAACCCCCAAAATCGATCAAGACTTCAAAATAGATACTTGACATGTACTAGAAAAAGATACTCCTAATCAAGATCTATCATTATAGATATAGATGAGTCATTTTGGAGCATCCTGAAGGATTTTTGATGTTCTAGACGAAAATCAAATCACACCCAAAACCATCACCTGATCCTTCCCAACCCCCAAAATCGATCAAGACTTCAAAATAGATACTTGACATGTACTAGAAAAAGATACTCCTAATCAAGATCTATCATTATAGATATAGGTGAGTCATTTTGGAGCATCCTGAAGGATTTTTGATGTTCTAGACGAAAATCAAATCACACCCAAAACCATCACCTGATCCTTCCTAACCCCCAAAATCGATCAAGACTTCAAAATAGATACTTGACATGTACTAGAAAAAGATACTCCTAATCAAGATCTATCATTATAGATATAGATGAGTCATTTTGGAGCATCCTGAAGGATTTTTGATGTTCTAGACGAAAATCAAATCACACCCAAAACCATCACCTGATCCTTCCCAACCCCCAAAATCGATCAAGACTTCAAAATAGATACTTGACATGTACTAGAAAAAGATACTCCTAATCAAGATCTATCATTATAGATATAGATGAGTCATTTTGGAGCATCCTGAAGGATTTTTGATGTTCTAGACGAAAATCAAATCACACCCAAAACCATCACCTGATCCTTCCCAACCCCCAAAATAGATCAAGACTTCAAAATAGATACTTGACATGTACTAGAAAAAGATACTTCTAATCAAGATCTATCATTATAGATATAGATGAGTCATTTTGGAGCATCCTGAAGGATTTTTGATGTTCTAGACGAAAATCAAATCACACCCAAAACCATCACCTGATCCTTCCCAACCCCCAAAATCGATCAAGACTTCAAAATAGATACTTGACATGTACTAGAAAAAGATACTCCTAATCAAGATCTATCATTATAGATATAGATGAGTCATTTTGGAGCATCCTGAAGGATTTTTGATGTTCTAGACGAAAATCAAATCACACCCAAAACCATCACCTGATCCTTCCCAACCCCCAAAATCGATCAAGACTTCAAAATAGATACTTGACATGTACTAGAAAAAGATACTCCTAATCAAGATCTATCATTATAGATATAGATGAGTCATTTTGGAGCATCCTGAAGGATTTTTGATGTTCTAGACGAAAATCAAATCACACCCAAAACCATCACCTGATCCTTCCCAACCCCCAAAATCGATCAAGACTTCAAAATAGATACTTGACATGTACTAGAAAAAGATACTCCTAATCAAGATCTATCATTATAGATATAGATGAGTCATTTTGGAGCATCCTGAAGGATTTTTGATGTTCTAGACGAAAATCAAATCACACCCAAAACCATCACCTGATCCTTCCCAACCCCCAAAATCGATCAAGACTTCAAAATAGATACTTGACATGTACTAGAAAAAGATACTCCTAATCAAGATCTATCATTATAGATATAGATGAGTCATTTTGGAGCATCCTGAAGGATTTTTGATGTTCTAGACGAAAATCAAATCACACCCAAAACCATCACCTGATCCTTCCCAACCCCCAAAATCGATCAAGACTTCAAAATAGATACTTGACATGTACTAGAAAAAGATACTCCTAATCAAGATCTATCATTATAGATATAGATGAGTCATTTTGGAGCATCCTGAAGGATTTTTGATGTTCTAGACGAAAATCAAATCACACCCAAAACCATCACCTGATCCTTCCCAACCCCCAAAATCGATCAAGACTTCAAAATAGATACTTGACATGTACTAGAAAAAGATACTCCTAATCAAGATCTATCATTATAGATATAGATGAGTCATTTTGGAGCATCCTGAAGGATTTTTGATGTTCTAGACGAAAATCAAATCACACCCAAAACCATCACCTGATCCTTCCCAACCCCCAAAATCGATCAAGACTTCAAAATAGATACTTGACATGTACTAGAAAAAGATACTCCTAATCAAGATCTATCATTATAGATATAGATGAGTCATTTTGGAGCATCCTGAAGGATTTTTGATGTTCTAGACGAAAATCAAATCACACCCAAAACCATCACCTGATCCTTCCCAACCCCCAAAATCGATCAAGACTTCAAAATAGATACTTGACATGTACGAGAAAAAGATACTCCTAATCAAGATCTATCATTATAGATATAGATGAGTCATTTTGGAGCATCCTGAAGGATTTTTGATGTTCTAGACGAAAATCAAATCACACCCAAAACCATCACCTGATCCTTCCCAACCCCCAAAATCGATCAAGACTTCAAAATAGATACTTGACATGTACTAGAAAAAGATACTCCTAATCAAGATCTATCATTATAGATATAGATGAGTCATTTTGGAGCATCCTGAAGGATTTTTGATGTTCTAGACGAAAATCAAATCACACCCAAAACCATCACCTGATCCTTCCCAACCCCCAAAATCGATCAAGACTTCAAAATAGATACTTGACATGTACTAGAAAAAGATACTCCTAATCAAGATCTATCATTATAGATATAGATGAGTCATTTTGGAGCATCCTGAAGGATTTTTGATGTTCTAGACGAAAATCAAATCACAACCCAAAACCATCACCTGATCCTTCCCAACCCCCAAAATCGATCAAGACTTCAAAATAGATACTTGACATGTACTAGAAAAAGATACTCCTAATCAAGATCTATCATTATAGATATAGATGAGTCATTTTGGAGCATCCTGAAGGATTTTTGATGTTCTAGACGAAAATCAAATCACACCCAAAACCATCACCTGATCCTTCCCAACCCCCAAAATCGATCAAGACTTCAAAATAGATACTTGACATGTACTAGAAAAAGATACTCCTAATCAAGATCTATCATTATAGATATAGATGAGTCATTTTGGAGCATCCTGAAGGATTTTTGATGTTCTAGACGAAAATCAAATCACACCCAAAACCATCACCTGATCCTTCCCAACCCCCAAAATTGATCTAGACTTCAAAATAGATACTTGACATGTACTAGAAAAAGATACTCCTAATCAAGATCTATCATTATAGATATAGATGAGTCATTTTGGAGCATCCTGAAGGATTTTTGATGTTCTAGACGAAAATCAAATCACACCCAAAACCATCACCTGATCCTTCCCAACCCCCAAAATCGATCAAGACTTCAAATAGATACTTGACATGTACTAGAAAAAGATACTCCTAATCAAGATCTATCATTATAGATATAGATGAGTCATTTTGGAGCATCCTGAAGGATTTTTGATGTTCTAGACGAAAATCAAATCACACCCAAAACCATCACCTGATCCTTCCCAACCCCCAAAATCGATCAAGACTTCAAAATAGATACTTGACATGTACTAGAAAAAGATACTCCTAATCAAGATCTATCATTATAGATATAGATGAGTCATTTTGGAGCATCCTGAAGGATTTTTGATGTTCTAGACGAAAATCAAATCACACCCAAAACCATCACCTGATCCTTCCCAACCCCCAAAATCGAATCAAGACTTCAAAATAGATACTTGACATGTACTAGAGAAAGATACTCCTAATCAAGATCTATCATAATAGATATAGATGAGTCATTTTGGAGCATCCTGAAGGATTTTTGATGTTCTAGACGAAAATCAAATCACACCCAAAACCATCACCTGATCCTTCCCAACCCCCAAAATCGATCAAGACTTCAAAATATATACTTGACATGTACTAGAAAAAGATACTCCTAATCAAGATCTATCATTATAGATATAGATGAGTCATTTTGGAGCATCCTGAAGGATTTTTGATGTTCTAGACGAAAATCAAATCACACCCAAAACCATCACCTGATCCTTCCCAACCCCCAAAATCGATCAAGACTTCAAAATAGATACTTGACATGTACGAGAAAAAGATACTCCTAATCAAGATCTATCATTATAGATATAGATGAGTCATTTTGGAGCATCCTGAAGGATTTTTGATGTTCTAGACGAAAATCAAATCACACCCAAAACCATCACCTGATCCTTCCCAACCCCCCAAAATCGATCAAGACTTCAAAATAGATACTTGACATGTACTAGAAAAAGATACTCCTAATCAAGATCTATCATTATAGATATAGATGAGTCATTTTGGAGCATCTGAAGGATTTTTGATGTTCTAGACGAAAATCAAATCACACCCAAAACCATCACCTGATCCTTCCCAACCCCCAAAATCGATCAAGACTTCAAAATAAATACTTGACATGTACTAGAAAAAGATACTCCTAATCAAGATCTATCATTATAGATATAGATGAGTCATTTTCGAGCATCCTGAAGGATTTTTGATGTTCTAGACGAAAATCAAATCACACCCAAAACCATCACCTGATCCTTCCCAAACCCCAAAATCGATCAAGACTTCAAAATAGATACTTGACATGTACTAGAAAAAGATACTCCTAATCAAGATCTATCATTATAGATATAGATGAGTCATTTTGGAGCATCCTGAAGGATTTTTTGATGTTCTAGACGAAAATCAAATCACACCCAAAACCATCACCTGATCCTTCCCAACCCCCAAAATCGATCAAGACTTCAAAATAGATACTTGACATGTACTAGAAAAAGATACTCCTAATCAAGATCTATCATTATAGATATAGATGAGTCATTTTGGAGCATCCTGAAGGATTTTTGATGTTCTAGACGAAAATCAAATCACACCCAAAACCATCACCTGATCCTTCCCAACCCCCAAAATCGATCAAGACTTCAAAATAGATACTTGACATGTACTAGAAAAAGATACTCCTAATCAAGATCTATCATTATAGATATAGATGAGTCATTTTGGAGCATCCTGAAGGATTTTTGATGTTCTAGACGAAAATCAAATCACACCCAAAACCATCACCTGATCCTTCCCAACCCCCAAAATCGATCAAGACTTCAAAATAGATACTTGACATGTACTAGAAAAAGATACTCCTAATCAAGATCTATCATTATAGATATAGATGAGTCATTTTGGAGCATCCTGAAGGATTTTTGATGTTCTAGACGAAAATCAAATCACACCCAAAACCATCACCTGATCCTTCCCAACCCCCAAAATCGATCAAGACTTCAAAATAGATACTTGACCATGTACTAGAAAAAGATACTCCTAATCAAGATCTATCATTATAGATATAGATGAGTCATTTTGGAGCATCCTGAAGGATTTTTGATGTTCTAGACGAAAATCAAATCACACCCAAAACCATCACCTGATCCTTCCCAACCCCCAAAATCGATCAAAGACTTCAAAATAGATACTTGACATGTACTAGAAAAAGATACTCCTAATCAAGATCTATCATTATAGATATAGATGAGTCATTTTGGAGCATCCTGAAGGATTTTTGATGTTCTAGACGAAAATCAAATCACACCCAAAACCATCACCTGATCCTTCCCAACCCCCAAAATCGATCAAGACTTCAAAATAGATACTTGACATGTACTAGAAAAAGATACTCCTAATCAAGATCTATCATTATAGATATAGATGAGTCATTTTGGAGCATCCTGAAGGATTTTTGATGTTCTAGACGAAAATCAAATCACACCCAAAACCATCACCTGATCCTTCCCAACCCCCAAAATCGATCAAGACTTCAAAATAGATACTTGACATGTACTAGAAAAAGATACTCCTAATCAAGATCTATCATTATAGATATAGATGAGTCATTTTGGAGCATCCTGAAGGATTTTTGATGTTCTAGACGAAAATCAAATCACACCCAAAACCATCACCTGATCCTTCCCAACCCCCAAAATCGATCAAGACTTCAAAATAGATACTTGACATGTACTAGAAAAAGATACTCCTAATCAAGATCTATCATTATAGATATAGATGAGTCATTTTGGAGCATCCTGAAGGATTTTTGATGTTCTAGACGAAAATCAAATCACACCCAAAACCATCACCTGATCCTTCCCAACCCCCAAAATCGATCAAGACTTCAAAATAGATACTTGACATGTACTAGAAAAAGATACTCCTAATCAAGATCTATCATTATAGATATAGATGAGTCATTTTGGAGCATCCTGAAGGATTTTTGATGTTCTAGACGAAAATCAAATCACACCCAAAACCATCACCTGATCCTTCCCAACCCCCAAAATCGATCAAGACTTCAAAATAGATATTACATGTACTAGAAAAAGATACTCCTATCAAGATCTATCATTATAGATATAGATGAGTCATTTTGGAGCATCCTGAAGGATTTTTGATGTTCTAGACGAAAATCAAATCACACCCAAAACCATCACCTGATCCTTCCCAACCCCCAAAATCGATCAAGACTTCAAAATAGATACTTGACATGTACTAGAAAAAGATACTCCTAATCAAGATCTATCATTATAGATATAGATGAGTCATTTTGGAGCATCCTGAAGGATTTTGATGTTCTAGACGAAAATCAAATCACACCCAAAACCATCACCTGATCCTTCCCAACCCCCAAAATCGATCAAGACTTCAAAATAGATACTTGACATGTACTAGAAAAAGATACTCCTAATCAAGATCTATCATTATAGATATAGATGAGTCATTTTGGAGCATCCTGAAGGATTTTTGATGTTCTAGACGAAAATCAAATCACACCCAAAACCATCACCTGATCCTTCCCAACCCCCAAAATCGATCAAGACTTCAAAATAGATACTTGACATGTACTAGAAAAAGATACTCCTAATCAAGATCTATCATTATAGATATAGATGAGTCATTTGGAGCATCCTGAAGGATTTTTGATGTTCTAGACGAAAATCAAATCACACCCAAAACCATCACCTGATCCTTCCCAACCCCCAAAATCGATCAAGACTTCAAAATAGATACATGACATGTACTAGAAAAAAGATACTCCTAATCAAGATCTATCATTATAGATATAGATGAGTCATTTTGGAGCATCCTGAAGGATTTTTGATGTTCTAGACGAAAATCAAATCACACCCAAAACCATCACCTGATCCTTCCCAACCCCCAAAATCGATCAAGACTTCAAAATAGATACTTGACATGTACTAGAAAAAGATACTCCTAATCAAGATCTATCATTATAGATATAGATGAGTCATTTTGGAGCATCCTGAAGGATTTTTGATGTTCTAGACGAAAATCAAATCACACCCAAAACCATCACCTGATCCTTCCCAACCCCCAAAATCGATCAAGACTTCAAAATAAGATACTTGACATGTACTAGAAAAAGATACTCCTAATCAAGATCTATCATTATAGATATAGATGAGTCATTTTGGAGCATCCTGAAGGATTTTTGATGTTCTAGACGAAAATCAAATCACACCTAAAACCATCACCTGATCCTTCCCAACCCCCAAAATCGATCAAGACTTCAAAATAGATACTTGACATGTACTAGAAAAGATACTCCTAATCAAGATCTATCAATTATAGATATAGATGAGTCATTTTGGAGCATCCTGAAGGATTTTTGATGTTCTAGACGAAAATCAAATCACACCCAAAACCATCACCTGATCCTTCCCAACCCCCAAAATCGATCAAGACTTCAAAATAGATACTTGACATGTACTAGAAAAAGATACTCCTAATCAAGATCTATCATTATAGATATAGATGAGTCATTTTGGAGCATCCTGAAGGATTTTTGATGTTCTAGACGAAAATCAAATCACACCCAAAACCATCACCTGATCCTTCCCAACCCCCAAAATCGATCAAGACTTCAAAATAGATACTTGACATGTACAAGAAAAAGATACTCCTAATCAAGATCTATCATTATAGATATAGATGAGTCATTTTGGAGCATCCTGAAGGATTTTTGATGTTCTAGACGAAAATCAAATCACACCCAAAACCATCACCTGATCCTTCCCAACCCCCAAAATCGATCAAGACTTCAAAATAGATACTTGACATGTACTAGAAAAAGATACTCCTAATCAAGATCTATCATTATAGATATAGATGAGTCATTTTGGAGCATCCTGAAGGATTTTTGATGTTCTAGACGAAAATCAAATCACACCCAAAAACCATCACCTGATCCTTCCCAACCCCCAAAATCGATCAAGACTTCAAAATAGATACTTGACATGTACTAGAAAAAGATACTCCTAATCAAGATCTATCATTATAGATATAGATGAGTCATTTTGGAGCATCCTGAAGGATTTTTGATGTTCTAGACGAAAATCAAATCACACCCAAAACCATCACCTGATCCTTCCCAACCCCCAAAATCGATCAAGACTTCAAAATAGATACTTGACATGTACTAGAAAAAGATACTCCTAATCAAGATCTATCATTATAGATATAGATGAGTCATTTTGGAGCATCCTGAAGGATTTTTGATGTTCTAGACGAAATCAAATCACACCCAAAACCATCACCTGATCCTTCCCAACCCCCAAAATCGATCAAGACTTCAAAATAGATACTTGACATGTACTAGAAAAAGATACTCCTAATCAAGATCTATCATTATAGATATAGATGAGTCATTTTGGAGCATCCTGAAGGATTTTTGATGTTCTAGACGAAAATCAAATCACACCCAAAACCATCACCTGATCCTTCCCAACCCCCAAAATCGATCAAGACTTCAAAATAGATACTTGACATGTACTAGAAAAAGATACTCCTAATCAAGATCTATCATTATAGATATAGATGAGTCATTTTGGAGCATCCTGAAGGATTTTTGATGTTCTAGACGAAAATCAAATCACACCCAAAACCATCACCTGATCCTTCCCAACCCCCAAAATCGATCAAGACTTCAAAATAGATACTTGACATGTACTAGAAAAAGATACTCCTAATCAAGATCTATCATTATAGATATAGATGAGTCATTTTGGAGCATCCTGAAGGATTTTTGATGTTCTAGACGAAAATCAAATCACACCTAAAACCATCACCTGATCCTTCCCAACCCCCAAAATCGATCAAGACTTCAAAATAGATACTTGACATGTACTAGAAAAAGATACTCCTAATCAAGATCTATCATTATAGATATAGATGAGTCATTTTGGAGCATCCTGAAGGATTTTTTGATGTTCTAGACGAAAATCAAATCACACCCAAAACCATCACCTGATCCTTCCCAACCCCCAAAATCGATCAAGACTTCAAAATAGATACTTGACATGTACTAGAAAAAGATACTCCTAATCAAGATCTATCATTATAGATATAGATGAGTCATTTTGGAGCATCCTGAAGGATTTTTGATGTTCTAGACGAAAATCAAATCACACCCAAAACCATCACCTGATCCTTCCCAACCCCCAAAATCGATCAAGACTTCAAAATAGATACTTGACATGTACAAGAAAAAGATACTCCTAATCAAGATCTATCATTATAGATATAGATGAGTCATTTTGGAGCATCCTGAAGGATTTTTGATGTTCTAGACGAAAATCAAATCACACCCAAAACCATCACCTGATCCTTCCCAACCCCCAAAATCGATCAAGACTTCAAAATAGATACTTGACATGTACTAGAAAAAGATACTCCTAATCAAGATCTATCATTATAGATATAGATGAGTCATTTTGGAGCATCCTGAAGGATTTTTGATGTTCTAGACGAAAATCAAATCACACCCAAAACCATCACCTGATCCTTCCCAACCCCCAAAATCGATCAAGACTTCAAAATAGATACTTGACATGTACTAGAAAAAGATACTCCTAATCAAGATCTATCATTATAGATATAGATGAGTCATTTTGGAGCATCCTGAAGGATTTTTGATGTTCTAGACGAAAATCAAATCACACCCAAAACCATCACCTGATCCTTCCCAACCCCCAAAATCGATCAAGACTTCAAAATAGATACTTGACATGTACTAGAAAAAGATACTCCTAATCAAGATCTATCATTATAGATATAGATGAGTCATTTTGGAGCATCCTGAAGGATTTTTGATGTTCTAGACGAAAATCAAATCACACCAAAAACCATCACCTGATCCTTCCCAACCCCCAAAATCGATCAAGACTTCAAAATAGATACTTGACATGTAGTAGAAAAAGATACTCCTAATCAAGATCTATCATTATAGATATAGATGAGTCATTTTGGAGCATCCTGAAGGATTTTTGATGTTCTAGACGAAAATCAAATCACACCCAAAACCATCACCTGATCCTTCCCAACCCCCAAAATCGATCAAGACTTCAAAATAGATACTTGACATGTACTAGAAAAAGATACTCCTAATCAAGATCTATCATTATAGATATAGATGAGTCATTTTGGAGCATCCTGAAGGATTTTTGATGTTCTAGACGAAAATCAAATCACACCCAAAACCACCTGATCCTTCCCAACCCCCAAAATCGATCAAGACTTCAAAATAGATACTTGACATGTACTAGAAAAAGATACTCCTAATCAAGATCTATCATTATAGATATAGATGAGTCATTTTGGAGCATCCTGAAGGATTTTTGATGTTCTAGACGAAAATCAAATCACACCCAAAACCATCACCTGATCCTTCCCAACCCCCAAAATCGATCAAGACTTCAAAATAGATACTTGACATGTACTAGAAAAAGATACTCCTAATCAAGATCTATCATTATAGATATAGATGAGTCATTTTGGAGCATCCTGAAGGATTTTTGATGTTCTAGACGAAAATCAAATCACACCCAAAACCATCACCTGATCCTTCCCAACCCCCAAAATCGATCAAGACTTCAAAATAGATACTTGACATGTACTAGAAAAAGATACTCCTAATCAAGATCTATCATTATAGATATAGATGAGTCATTTTGGAGCATCCTGAAGGATTTTTGATGTTCTAGACGAAAATCAAATCACACCCAAAACCATCACCTGATCCTTCCCAACCCCCAAAATCGATCAAGACTTCAAAATAGATACTTGACATGTACTAGAAAAAGATACTCCTAATCAAGATCTATCATTATAGATATAGATGAGTCATTTTGGAGCATCCTGAAGGATTTTTGATGTTCTAGACGAAAATCAAATCACACCCAAAACCATCACCTGATCCTTCCCAACCCCCAAAATCGATCAAGACTTCAAAATAGATACTTGACATGTACTAGAAAAAGATACTCCTAATCAAGATCTATCATTATAGATATAGATGAGTCATTTTGGAGCATCCTGAAGGATTTTTGATGTTCTAGACGAAAATCAAATCACACCCAAAACCATCACCTGATCCTTCCCAACCCCCAAAATCGATCAAGACTTCTGTTAAAATAAATGATATGCAAAATGGTCTTGTTTTAAAGTTCATTAGGTTTTATTATATAATTCACTTTAATAGGTTTTACATTTTGATGTTTACTTAATAAGAGTAAGGAACAAACTAAAAACTAACTTACAAAAATTGGCGCATTAACTTCCTTAAATCTAATCTCACGTCTGTACAGTGAGTAAATCACAAACTGTAAGTTTACATAATTTAACACTCCTCCTTAAATCTACAGTTTGTGACTTTAACATTTTATTTTACATTTCATTTTTATTTATTATTTTGTTTTTATTACTTTATCTTAAATTAATTTCAATAAACTTCTTATAGTTATAAACTTATTTTTACATAGACTTTTCGTTAATATATCTGCAATATTATCTTCTGAATTTACTTTAATTAAATCGATGATTCCTTTTTCATAATTTTCGTTTACATAATGATATTGAACTTCTATGTGCTTTGAATTTTTTGTGTGATTTCCATATTTTCCAATTATTAAAGCTCCTAAATTGTCTTCATACAATTTTATTGGTTCGTTTAATTTTATACCAAAAGATTCATTTAAAATATTTTTTATAAAAATAACATCTGTTACTGCTTCTGTCAATGCTATATATTCTGCAAAAGTAGATGACTTAGTAACAGTATTTTGCTTATGAGTTTTCCAAAAGATTACATTATTATACATTCTAATTACATAGCCAGTTGTGGACTTTCTGTCTACATTGTCTCCTGCCCAATCAGAGTCTACCATACAATCTAGAATTTTGTTTTCATTATGTTTCTTATAAGTTAATTTTAAATTTTTCGTTTTATATAAATATTTTAAAATTCTTAAAGCATATTTATAATGTGTTTCAGTGTAACAATTCTGAAATCTACTTAAATAATTTACGCTATAAGCTATATCAGGCCTCGTGCCAGAACTTATGTATAATAATTCACCAATTATATTTCTATATTTAATTCTCGGATCTATTTCAAATGAAGGATCTATTTTTAAGTTTGTTTCCATAGGGGTATCATATAATTTAGAATTTTTTAAATTGTATTTTTCTGCAAGAGTTTCAATATATTTTTCCTGACTTAACGTTAGTTCATTATCTTTCAAATTATTATTTATTTCAATGCCAATATAAATTTTTACTTTACCCATATCTTTCATTTTAAATCTTTTTATTAATTTTTGTTTTACATCATTAATTTCCCATTGATTTTTACTGCATATTAATAAATCATCAACAAATAAAAGTATATATGTATGTCATTCGACTGACATATAAGCAATAATCATAATTACTTCTCACAAAACCTAATTCTGTTATAAATTCATTAAAACAATTATACCACGATCTGGGACTCTCTCTTAAACCATATAACGATTTCAACAATTTACACACCTTATGTCTGTCCTGTTCATAACCTTCAGGCTGCTTAATATATACTTCGGAATTTATTTTGCCATTTAAAAAAGCTGTCTCAACGTCCATCTGCTCTATTTTAAATTCATTTTGGCAACAGTATGACAATAATAATTTTAATGTTTGCATTTTTACTACCGGTGAATAAACGTTATCTATATATTCTTTTTGTTGAAATCCACGCACGACTAATCTTGCCTTATAAGTATTCTCATTCTTTTTCTTATATACCCATTTTACATCAATTATATTTTTATCTTTAGGCTTATCTACTAATTGCCAGGTTTTATTCTTAATCAAACTTTGAAACTCTGAATCCATAGCACTTTTCCAATTTTTTGATTCTTTACTGCAAATTGCTTCATCGAAACTATTAGGGACATCACAATAATTTACATATATATAATTTGTTGCATGCTCTTCATGACCGTATCTAACTATAGGACTTTTCTTTCTGTTTGATCTCCTTACTTCTAACTGGTCATTATCTTCACTCTCTTGAATATTATTTTCTTCATTATTATTTTCCTCTTTACTATTCATTTCATCATTTACTTCAATTCCTATATCACTATTTTCTTTCCTTTCTATTCTATTTACTTTATCTTTCTCTTCATCTAAACATATAATTTTTACACCTTCTTCTATAACATCAACATGTCGTGCATTTACAATTTTATTATTTATCAATACTCTATAACTGTTTTCATTGTAGCCTACCAGAATTCCTAATTTCGATTTATCATCCCATTTACTATTTCTTAATTGTTCGGGCGTTCTCACAAAAACTCTACTCCCGTACATTTTCAAATGCTCTACACTTGGCCTTTTATTAAACATTATTTCAAATGGAGTTTTGAATTCATAGGTATTGGCAATTGTACGATTTTTCAAATAAGCTGAGGCCAATATTACTTCAGGCCAAAAGGATCTATTTAAATTACTTTCTTTTAATAAACATCTCGCAATATCCATAATTGATCTATTATAACGTTCAGCAGTACCGTTTAATTCGTGTACGTATGGAGGACATGGATTTATAATGATACCCTTATTTCTTGCAAACTCAAAAATATCTCGGTTTAAATATTCTTTTCCGTTGTCATTGTAATATTTTTATATTTTGTCCTACTAAATTTTTAACTAGATTAACGTACTCTACAAAATATTTGTATGTTTCGGATTTAGATTTTATACAATAAACTTTAGCACATTTGCTATATTCATCAATGAATGAAAGAAAATATTTTTCACCGTGACAACCCGTAGTCTGATGTGGCCCATTTAAATCTGTATGAATTTTCTAATACTTTATTAGCTTTAGTTCTATTATTACGAAAAGGTAAATTTGTCATTTTACTTTCAATGCAAGTAGCGCACTTAATATATTCATTACCTAAATCTTTTGGCAAACCAATTAATAATTCATTTTTACATAGTTTATTTAAATATTGAAAATTTACATGCCCTAATGTTCTATGCCATTTTTCTTTTTCTGACATTTGATTATTTTTTACAATATTTACATTTATTTCTTCATTTCTTGCTTTATTAACAAAACTTTTCATAAAATATAAATTGTTTTCTTTTTTAGCTGTTGCAATTAAAATTCCTTGTTTGTTAAAAATGTTTGATATATTATATGTAGATACTATTTTGTGTTTTTCTGTCACTTTTGCATAACTAATTAAATTCTTTTTCATGTCTTTTACAAAATAAACATTCTTTAAAGTTATTTCAGTATCGTATGCATGTTTTCTAAATACAGTTTTTATATTGCCAATTTTTGTAGCTTTGAGAATATTACCATCACCTAGCTTAACACTAACCGGTTCTTTTAAAACAATAAATTCATCATAAAACTCATCACTATTTATAATATGATCTGTACAACCGCTATCAAGTATCCAAATAATTTCATTACTTTTGTTCATAACATCATTATTATTACAATAAATATTTGAATTTATATTGCTTACTTCAGCTGTGAATACATTTTCATTACCATAACCTCCGCCGTGTGTTGACAGTTGTGAACCTTGATTGTTGTTTCTACCATATCCACCTCGATGAAAACCTCTGCCGTAACTCCCCCGCTGATACCCTCTGTTGTAGCCACCACGATGTCCCGATTTTGAATTTGAATACCCTCTGCCTCCGCCTCGACTGAATTGTGTACTACTTTGCTGCTTACAATTTCGTTGCATATGCCCAACTAATCCGCATTTGTAACACTTGCTTCTCATTTCTGCATTGAATACATTTGAGTTATCTCTGTCTGATTTTGTTCCTTGTTGGCTTTCTTTTTCTATACTTTTCATCATTATTTTTGATTTAACATAGTCACAGGTTCTTTCTCTTTCTTGTAGCACATCAATCAAATCACCAATATAAGAATACTCATGAGGCAGGGCTTTTAACATATAGCGCAGCTTTTCTTGCTCATCTAATTTACCGCCAGATATTATTAATGCATTCGCGGCCTTTTCAAAGTCATCGAAAAATAATGTCACATTTTCATAATTGTTTAATTTAACATTTTCTAATTTGCTACGACAGACTATTTGTAATGCAGTAGATTCTTTAGAATACATTTGATCGAACTTTTGCATTATTTCGTAGCTTGTGTTCAGGTTACTGATGTATTCTAACTGACGGTTTGATATCGAGCTATATATGTAATTCGTAGCCTTTATGTCTTTTTTAGTCCATGCCGCTTCATCGTCTGTTTCTAATCTTTCTTTTGTTACCTGTTCCTTACACTCTTTGAACTCCAACAACTTAAGTATTCTTCTTTTCCAACTTACATATTCGAATCCATCGAAAATGGGAATCACGACATCGTCCACCTTAACATATGAAGCCATTTCTTCTTTTTCACTTTTTAGTTTCTTAGAGTTATCAATCAAATTTTTAATTTCTTGTACTTTCGCAAATTGGTCTGCAAACAATTTTCTTATTCTATTTAATTCTTGATTCAAGTCAATTTTTATTTTATCCATAGTAACACTAGCACAATTTTGGACACGCGGTAGTTTGCTTCATCTTTATATCTATTTCTTTATCAGTTTTTTTTTTAATTTCTTTAATCATTTTTTTTTTTTATTTCTTTAATCATTTTTTTTTTTTAACCATGTTCTGCTACCATGTTAAAATAAATGATATGCAAAATGGTCTTGTTTTAAAGTTCATTAGGTTTTATTATATAATTCACTTTAATAGGTTTTACATTTTGATGTTTACTTAATAAGAGTAAGGAACAAACTAAAAACTAACTTACAAAAATTGGCGCATTAACTTCCTTAAATCTAATCTCACGTCTGTACAGTGAGTAAATCACAAACTGTAAGTTTACATAATTTAACAACTTCAAAATAGATACTTGACATGTACTAGAAAAAGATACTCCTAATCAAGATCTATCATTATAGATATAGATGAGTCATTTTGGAGCATCCTGAAGGATTTTTGATGTTCTAGACGAAAATCAAATCACACCCAAAACCATCACCTGATCCTTCCCAACCCCCAAAATCGATCAAGACTTCAAAATAGATACTTGACATGTACTAGAAAAAGATACTCCTAATCAAGATCTATCATTATAGATATAGATGAGTCATTTTGGAGCATCCTGAAGGATTTTTGATGTTCTAGACGAAAATCAAATCACACCCAAAACCATCACCTGATCCTTCCCAACCCCCAAAATCGATCAAGACTTCAAAATAGATACTTGACATGTACTAGAAAAAGATACTCCTAATCAAGATCTATCATTATAGATATAGATGAGTCATTTTGGAGCATCCTGAAGGATTTTTGATGTTCTAGACGAAAATCAAATCACACCCAAAACCATCACCTGATCCTTCCCAACCCACAAAATCGATCAAGACTTCAAAATAGATACTTGACATGTACTAGAAAAAGATACTCCTAATCAAGATCTATCATTATAGATATAGATGAGTCATTTTGGAGCATCCTGAAGGATTTTTGATGTTCTAGACGAAAATCAAATCACACCCAAAACCATCACCTGATCCTTCCCAACCCCCAAAATCGATCAAGACTTCAAAATAGATACTTGACATGTACTAGAAAAAGATACTCCTAATCAAGATCTATCATTATAGATATAGATGAGTCATTTTGGAGCATCCTGAAGGATTTTTGATGTTCTAGACGAAAATCAAATCACACCCAAAACCATCACCTGATCCTTCCCAACCCCCAAAATTGATCAAGACTTCAAAATAGATACTTGACATGTACTAGAAAAAGATACTCCTAATCAAGATCTATCATTATAGATATAGATGAGTCATTTTGGAGCATCCTGAAGGATTTTTGATGTTCTAGACGAAAATCAAATCACACCCAAAACCATCACCTGATCCTTCCCAACCCCCAAAATCGATCAAGACTTCAAAATAGATACTTGACATGTACTAGAAAAAGATACTCCTAATCAAGATCTATCATTATAGATATAGATGAGTCATTTTGGAGCATCCTGAAGGATTTTTGATGTTCTAGACGAAAATCAAATCACACCCAAAACCATCACCTGATCCTTCCCAACCCCCAAAATCGATCAAGACTTCAAAATAGATACTTGACATGTACTAGAAAAAGATACTCCTAATCAAGATCTATCATTATAGATATAGATGAGTCATTTTGGAGCATCCTGAAGGATTTTTGATGTTCTAGACGAAAATCAAATCACACCCAAAACCATCACCTGATCCTTCCCAACCCCCAAAATCGATCAAGACTTCAAAATAGATACTTGACATGTACTAGAAAAAGATACTCCTAATCAAGATCTATCATTATAGATATAGATGAGTCATTTTGGAGCATCCTGAAGGATTTTTGATGTTCTAGACGAAAATCAAATCACACCCAAAACCATCACCTGATCCTTCCCAACCCCCAAAATCGATCAAGACTTCAAAATAGATACTTGACATGTACTAGAAAAAGATACTCCTAATCAAGATCTATCATTATAGATATAGATGAGTCATTTTGGAGCATCCTGAAGGATTTTTGATGTTCTAGACGAAAATCAAATCACACCCAAAACCATCACCTGATCCTTCCCAACCCCCAAAATCGATCAAGACTTCAAAATAGATACTTGACATGTACTAGAAAAAGATACTCCTAATCAAGATCTATCATTATAGATATAGATGAGTCATTTTGGAGCATCCTGAAGGATTTTTGATGTTCTAGACGAAAATCAAATCACACCCAAAACCATCACCTGATCCTTCCCAACCCCCAAAATCGATCAAGACTTCAAAATAGATACTTGACATGTACTAGAAAAAGATACTCCTAATCAAGATCTATCATTATAGATATAGATGAGTCATTTTGGAGCATCCTGAAGGATTTTTGATGTTCTAGACGAAAATCAAATCACACCCAAAACCATCACCTGATCCTTCCCAACCCCCAAAATCGATCAAGACTTCAAAATAGATACTTGACATGTACTAGAAAAAGATACTCCTAATCAAGATCTATCATTATAGATATAGATGAGTCATTTTGGAGCATCCTGAAGGATTTTTGATGTTCTAGACGAAAATCAAATCACACCCAAAACCATCACCTGATCCTTCCCAACCCCCAAAATCGATCAAGACTTCAAAATAGATACTTGACATGTACTAGAAAAAGATACTCCTAATCAAGATCTATCATTATAGATATAGATGAGTCATTTTGGAGCATCCTGAAGGATTTTTGATGTTCTAGACGAAAATCAAATCACACCCAAAACCATCACCTGATCCTTCCCAACCCCCAAAATCGATCAAGACTTCAAAATAGATACTTGACATGTACTAAAAAAAGATACTCCTAATCAAGATCTATCATTATAGATATAGATGAGTCATTTTGGAGCATCCTGAAGGATTTTTGATGTTCTAGACGAAAATCAAATCACACCCAAAACCATCACCTGATCCTTCCCAACCCCCAAAATCGATCAAGACTTCAAAATAGATGCTTGACATGTACTAGAAAAAGATACTCCTAATCAAGATCTATCATTATAGATATAGATGAGTCATTTTGGAGCATCCTGAAGGATTTTTGATGTTCTAGACGAAAATCAAATCACACCCAAAACCATCACCTGATCCTTCCCAACCCCCAAAATCGATCAAGACTTCAAAATAGATACTTGACATGTACGAGAAAAAGATACTCCTAATCAAGATCTATCATTATAGATATAGATGAGTCATTTTGGAGCATCCTGAAGGATTTTTGATGTTCTAGACGAAAATCAAATCACACCCAAAACCATCACCTGATCCTTCCCAACCCCCAAAATCGATCAAGACTTCAAAATAGATACTTGACATGTACTAGAAAAAGATACTCCTAATCAAGATCTATCATTATAGATATAGATGAGTCATTTTGGAGCATCCTGAAGGATTTTTGATGTTCCAGACGAAAATCAAATCACACCCAAAACCATCACCTGATCCTTCCCAACCCCCAAAATCGATCAAGACTTCAAAATAGATACTTGACATGTACTAGAAAAAGATACTCCTAATCAAGATCTATCATTATAGATATAGATGAGTCATTTTGGAGCATCCTGAAGGATTTTTGATGTTCTAGACGAAAATCAAATCACACCCAAAACCATCACCTGATCCTTCCCAACCCCCAAAATCGATCAAGACTTCAAAATAGATACTTGACATGTACTAGAAAAAGATACTCCTAATCAAGATCTATCATTATAGATATAGATGAGTCATTTTGGAGCATCCTGAAGGATTTTTGATGTTCTAGACGAAAATCAAATCACACCCAAAACCATCACCTGATCCTTCCCAACCCCCAAAATCGATCAAGACTTCAAAATAGATACTTGACATGTACTAGAAAAAGATACTCCTAATCAAGATCTATCATTATAGATATAGATGAGTCATTTTGGAGCATCCTGAAGGATTTTTGATGTTCTAGACGAAAATCAAATCACACCCAAAACCATCACCTGATCCTTCCCAACCCCCAAAATCGATCAAGGGTTCAAAATAGATACTTGACATGTACTAGAAAAAGATACTCCTAATCAAGATCTATCATTATAGATATAGATGAGTCATTTTGGAGCATCCTGAAGGATTTTTGATGTTCTAGACGAAAATCAAATCACACCCAAAACCATCACCTGATCCTTCCCAACCCCCAAAATCGATCAAGACTTCAAAATAGATACTTGACATGTACTAGAAAAAGATACTCCTAATCAAGATCTATCATTATAGATATAGATGAGTCATTTTGGAGCATCCTGAAGGATTTTTGATGTTCTAGACGAAAATCAAATCACACCCAAAACCATCACCTGATCCTTCCCAACCCCCAAAATCGATCAAGACTTCAAAATAGATACTTGAAATGTACTAGAAAAAGATACTCCTAATCAAGATCTATCATTATAGATATAGATGAGTCATTTTGGAGCATCCTGAAGGATTTTTGATGTTCTAGACGAAAATCAAATCACACCCAAAACCATCACCTGATCCTTCCCAACCCCCAAAATCGATCAAGACTTCAAAATAGATACTTGACATGTACTAGAAAAAGATACTCCTAATCAAGATCTATCATTATAGATATAGATGAGTCATTTTGGAGCATCCTGAAGGATTTTTGATGTTCTAGACGAAAATCAAATCACACCCAAAACCATCACCTGATCCTTCCCAACCCCCAAAATCGATCAAGACTTCAAAATAGATACTTGACATGTACTAGAAAAAGATACTCCTAATCAAGATCTATCATTATAGATATAGATGAGTCATTTTGGAGCATCCTGAAGGATTTTTGATGTTCTAGACGAAAATCAAATCACACCCAAAACCATCACCTGATCCTTCCCAACCCCCAAAATCGATCAAGACTTCAAAATAGATACTTGACATGTACTAGAAAAAGATACTCCTAATCAAGATCTATCATTATAGATATAGATGAGTCATTTTGGAGCATCCTGAAGGATTTTTGATGTTCTAGACGAAAATCAAATCACACCCAAAACCATCACCTGATCCTTCCCAACCCCCAAAATCGATCAAGACTTCAAAATAGATACTTGACATGTACTAGAAAAAGATACTCCTAATCAAGATCTATCATTATAGATATAGATGAGTCATTTTGGAGCATCCTGAAGGATTTTTGATGTTCTAGACGAAAATCAAATCACACCCAAAACCATCACCTGATCCTTCCCAACCCCCAAAATCGATCAAGACTTCAAAATAGATACTTGACATGTACTAGAAAAAGATACTCCTAATCAAGATCTATCATTATAGATATAGATGAGTCATTTTGGAGCATCCTGAAGGATTTTTGATGTTCCAGACGAAAATCAAATCACACCCAAAACCATCACCTGATCCTTCCCAACCCCCAAAATCGATCAAGACTTCAAAATAGATACTTGACATGTACTAGAAAAAGATAATCCTAATCAAGATCTATCATTATAGATATAGATGAGTCATTTTGGAGCATCCTGAAGGATTTTTGATGTTCTAGACGAAAATCAAATCACACCCAAAACCATCACCTGATCCTTCCCAACCCCCAAAATCGATCAAGACTTCAAAATAGATAATTGACATGTACTAGAAAAAGATACTCCTAATCAAGATCTATCATTATAGATATAGATGAGTCATTTTGGAGCATCCTGAAGGATTTTTGATGTTCTAGACGAAAATCAAATCACACCCAAAACCATCACCTGATCCTTCCCAACCCCCAAAATCGATCAAGACTTCAAAATAGATACTTGACATGTACTAGAAAAAGATACTCCTAATCAAGATCTATCATTATAGATATAGATGAGTCATTTTGGAGCATCCTGAAGGATTTTTGATGTTCTAGACGAAAATCAAATCACACCCAAAACCATCACCTGATCCTTCCCAACCCCCAAAATCGATCAAGACTTCAAAATAGATACTTGACATGTACTAGAAAAAGATACTCCTAATCAAGATCTATCATTATAGATATAGATGAGTCATTTTGGAGCATCCTGAAGGATTTTTGATGTTCTAGACGAAAATCAAATCACACCCAAAACCATCACCTGATCCTTCCCAACCCCCAAAATCGATCAAGACTTCAAAATAGATACTTGACATGTACTAGAAAAAGATACTCCTAATCAAGATCTATCATTATAGATATAGATGAGTCATTTTGGAGCATCCTGAAGGATTTTTGATGTTCTAGACGAAAATCAAATCACACCCAAAACCATCACCTGATCCTTCCCAACCCCCAAAATCGATCAAGACTTCAAAATAGATACTTGACATGTACTAGAAAAAGATACTCCTAATCAAGATCTATCATTATAGATATAGATGAGTCATTTTGGAGCATCCTGAAGGATTTTTGATGTTCTAGACGAAAATCAAATCACACCCAAAACCATCACCTGATCCTTCCCAACCCCCAAAATCGATCAAGACTTCAAAATAGATACTTGACATGTACTAGAAAAAGATACTCCTAATCAAGATCTATCATTATAGATATAGATGAGTCATTTTGGAGCATCCTGAAGGATTTTTGATGTTCTAGACGAAAATCAAATCACACCCAAAACCATCACCTGATCCTTCCCAACCCCTAAAATCGATCAAGACTTCAAAATAGATACTTGACATGTACTAGAAAAAGATACTCCTAATCAAGATCTATCATTATAGATATAGATGAGTCATTTTGGAGCATCCTGAAGGATTTTTGATGTTCTAGACGAAAATCAAATCACACCCAAAACCATCACCTGATCCTTCCTAACCCCCAAAATCGATCAAGACTTCAAAATAGATACTTGACATGACATGACATGACTAGAAAAAGATACTCCTAATCAAGATCTATCATTATAGATATAGATGAGTCATTTTGGAGCATCCTGAAGGATTTTTGATGTTCTAGACGAAAATCAAATCACACCCAAAACCATCACCTGATACTTCCCAACCCCCAAAATCGATCAAGACTTCAAAATAGATACTTGACATGTACTAGAAAAAGATACTCCTAATCAAGATCTATCATTATAGATATAGATGAGTCATTTTGGAGCATCCTGAAGGATTTTTGATGTTCTAGACGAAAATCAAATCACACCCAAAACCATCACCTGATCCTTCCCAACCCCCAAAATCGATCAAGACTTCAAAATAGATACTTGACATGTACTAGAAAAAGATACTCCTAATCAAGATCTATCATTATAGATATAGATGAGTCATTTTGGAGCATCCTGAAGGATTTTTGATGTTCTAGACGAAAATCAAATCACACCCAAAACCATCACCTGATCCTTCCCAACCCCCAAAATCGATCAAGACTTCAAAATAGATACTTGACATGTACTAGAAAAAGATACTCCTAATCAAGATCTATCATTATAGATATAGATGAGTCATTTTGGAGCATCCTGAAGGATTTTTGATGTTCTAGACGAAAATCAAATCACACCCAAAACCATCACCTGATCCTTCCCAACCCCCAAAATCGATCAAGACTTCAAAATAGATACTTGACATGTACTAGAAAAAGATACTCCTAATCAAGATCTATCATTATAGATATAGATGAGTCATTTTGGAGCATCCTGAAGGATTTTTGATGTTCTAGACGAAAATCAAATCACACCCAAAACCATCACCTGATCCTTCCCAACCCCCAAAATCGATCAAGACTTCAAAATAGATACTTGACATGTACTAGAAAAAGATACTCCTAATCAAGATCTATCATTATAGATATAGATGAGTCATTTTGGAGCATCCTGAAGGATTTTTGATGTTCTAGACGAAAATCAAATCACACCCAAAACCATCACCTGATCCTTCCCAACCCCCAAAATCGATCAAGACTTCAAAATAGATACTTGACATGTACTAGAAAAAGATACTCCTAATCAAGATCTATCATTATAGATATAGATGAGTCATTTTGGAGCATCCTGAAGGATTTTTGATGTTCTAGACGAAAATCAAATCACACCCAAAACCATCACCTGATCCTTCCCAACCCCCAAAATCGATCAAGACTTCAAAATAGATACTTGACATGTACTAGAAAAAGATACTCCTAATCAAGATCTATCATTATAGATATAGATGAGTCATTTTGGAGCATCCTGAAGGATTTTTGATGTTCTAGACGAAAATCAAATCACACCCAAAACCATCACCTGATCCTTCCCAACCCCCAAAATCGATCAAGACTTCAAAATAGATACTTGACATGTACTAGAAAAAGATACTCCTAATCAAGATCTATCATTATAGATATAGATGAGTCATTTTGGAGCATCCTGAAGGATTTTTGATGTTCTAGACGAAAATCAAATCACACCCAAAACCATCACCTGATCCTTCCCAACCCCCAAAATCGATCAAGACTTCAAAATAGATACTTGACATGTACTAGAAAAAGATACTCCTAATCAAGATCTATCATTATAGATATAGATGAGTCATTTTGGAGCATCCTGAAAGATTTTTGATGTTCTAGACGAAAATCAAATCACACCCAAAACCATCACCTGATCCTTCCCAACCCCCAAAATCGATCAAGACTTCAAAATAGATACTTGACATGTACTAGAAAAAGATACTTCTAATCAAGATCTATCATTATAGATATAGATGAGTCATTTTGGAGCATCCTGAAGGATTTTTGATGTTCTAGACGAAAATCAAATCACACCCAAAACCATCACCTGATCCTTCCCAACCCCCAAAATCGATCAAGACTTCAAAATAGATACTTGACATGTACTAGAAAAAGATACTCCTAATCAAGATCTATCATTATAGATATAGATGAGTCATTTTGGAGCATCCTGAAGGATTTTTGATGTTCTAGACGAAAATCAAATCACACCCAAAACCATCACCTGATCCTTCCCAACCCCCAAAATCGATCAAGACTTCAAAATAGATACTTGACATGTACTAGAAAAAGATACTCCTAATCAAGATCTATCATTATAGATATAGATGAGTCATTTTGGAGCATCCTGAAGGATTTTTGATGTTCTAGACGAAAATCAAATCACACCCAAAACCATCACCTGATCCTTCCCAACCCCCAAAATCGATCAAGACTTCAAAATAGATACTTGACATGTACTAGAAAAAGATACTCCTAATCAAGATCTATCATTATAGATATAGATGAGTCATTTTGGAGCATCCTGAAGGATTTTTGATGTTCTAGACGAAAATCAAATCACACCCAAAACCATCACCTGATCCTTCCCAACCCCCAAAATCGATCAAGACTTCAAAATAGATACTTGACATGTACTAGAAAAAGATACTCCTAATCAAGATCTATCATTATAGATATAGATGAGTCATTTTGGAGCATCCTGAAGGATTTTTGATGTTCTAGACGAAAATCAAATCACACCCAAAACCATCACCTGATCCTTCCCAACCCCCAAAATCGATCAAGACTTCAAAATAGATACTTGACATGTACTAGAAAAAGATACTCCTAATCAAGATCTATCATTATAGATATAGATGAGTCATTTTGGAGCATCCTGAAGGATTTTTGATGTTCTAGACGAAAATCAAATCACACCCAAAACCATCACCTGATCCTTCCCAACCCCCAAAATCGATCAAGACTTCAAAATAGATACTTGACATGTACTAGAAAAAGATACTCCTAATCAAGATCTATCATTATAGATATAGATGAGTCATTTTGGAGCATCCTGAAGGATTTTTGATGTTCTAGACGAAAATCAAATCACACCCAAAACCATCACCTGATCCTTCCCAACCCCCAAAATCGATCAAGACTTCAAAATAGATACTTGACATGTACTAGAAAAAGATACTCCTAATCAAGATCTATCATTATAGATATAGATGAGTCATTTTGGAGCATCCTGAAGGATTTTTGATGTTCTAGACGAAAATCAAATCACACCCAAAACCATCACCTGATCCTTCCCAACCCCCAAAATCGATCAAGACTTCAAAATAGATACTTGACATGTACTAGAAAAAGATACTCCTAATCAAGATCTATCATTATAGATATAGATGAGTCATTTTGGAGCATCCTGAAGGATTTTTGATGTTCTAGACGAAAATCAAATCACACCCAAAACCATCACCTGATCCTTCCCAACCCCCAAAATCGATCAAGACTTCAAAATAGATACTTGACATGTACTAGAAAAAGATACTCCTAATCAAGATCTATCATTATAGATATAGATGAGTCATTTTGGAGCATCCTGAAGGATTTTTGATGTTCTAGACGAAAATCAAATCACACCCAAAACCATCACCTGATCCTTCCCAACCCCCAAAATCGATCAAGACTTCAAAATAGATACTTGACATGTACTAGAAAAAGATACTCCTAATCAAGATCTATCATTATAGATATAGATGAGTCATTTTGGAGCATCCTGAAGGATTTTTGATGTTCTAGACGAAAATCAAATCACACCCAAAACCATCACCTGATCCTTCCCAACCCCCAAAATCGATCAAGACTTCAAAATAGATACTTGACATGTACTAGAAAAAGATACTCCTAATCAAGATCTATCATTATAGATATAGATGAGTCATTTTGGAGCATCCTGAAGGATTTTTGATGTTTTAGACGAAAATCAAATCACACCCAAAACCATCACCTGATCCTTCCCAACCCCCAAAATCGATGAAGACTTCAAAATAGATACTTGACATGTACTAGAAAAAGATACTCCTAATCAAGATCTATCATTATAGATATAGATGAGTCATTTTGGAGCATCCTGAAGGATTTTTGATGTTCTAGACGAAAATCAAATCACACCCAAAACCATCACCTGATCCTTCCCAACCCCCAAAATCGATCAAGACTTCAAAATAGATACTTGACATGTACTAGAAAAAGATACTCCTAATCAAGATCTATCATTATAGATATAGATGAGTCATTTTGGAGCATCCTGAAGGATTTTTGATGTTCTAGACGAAAATCAAATCACACCCAAAACCATCACCTGATCCTTCCCAACCCCCAAAATCGATCAAGACTTCAAAATAGATACTTGACATGTACTAGAAAAAGATACTCCTAATCAAGATCTATCATTATAGATATAGATGAGTCATTTTGGAGCATCCTGAAGGATTTTTGATGTTCTAGACGAAAATCAAATCACACCCAAAACCATCACCTGATCCTTCCCAACCCCCAAAATCGATCAAGACTTCAAAATAGATACTTGACATGTACTAGAAAAAGATACTCCTAATCAAGATCTATCATTATAGATATAGATGAGTCATTTTGGAGCATCCTGAAGGATTTTTGATGTTCTAGACGAAAATCAAATCACACCCAAAACCATCACCTGATCCTTCCCAACCCCCAAAATCGATCAAGACTTCAAAATAGATACTTGACATGTACTAGAAAAAGATACTCCTAATCAAGATCTATCATTATAGATATAGATGAGTCATTTTGGAGCATCCTGAAGGATTTTTGATGTTCTAGACGAAAATCAAATCACACCCAAAACCATCACCTGATCCTTCCCAACCCCCAAAATCGATCAAGACTTCAAAATAGATACTTGACATGTACTAGAAAAAGATACTGCTAATCAAGATCTATCATTATAGATATAGATGAGTCATTTTGGAGCATCCTGAAGGATTTTTGATGTTCTAGACGAAAATCAAATCACACCCAAAACCATCACCTGATCCTTCCCAACCCCCAAAATCGATCAAGACTTCAAAATAGATACTTGACATGTACAAGAAAAAGATACTCCTAATCAAGATCTATCATTATAGATATAGATGAGTCATTTTGGAGCATCCTGAAGGATTTTTGATGTTCTAGACGAAAATCAAATCACACCCAAAACCATCACCTGATCCTTCCCAACCCCCAAAATCGATCAAGACTTCAAAATAGATACTTGACATGTACTAGAAAAAGATACTCCTAATCAAGATCTATCATTATAGATATAGATGAGTCATTTTGGAGCATCCTGAAGGATTTTTGATGTTCTAGACGAAAATCAAATCACACCCAAAACCATCACCTGATCCTTCCCAACCCCCAAAATCGATCAAGACTTCAAAATAGATACTTGACATGTACTAGAAAAAGATACTCCTAATCAAGATCTATCATTATAGATATAGATGAGTCATTTTGGAGCATCCTGAAGGATTTTTGATGTTCTAGACGAAAATCAAATCACACCCAAAACCATCACCTGATCCTTCCCAACCCCCAAAATCGATCAAGACTTCAAAATAGATACTTGACATGTACTAGAAAAAGATACTCCTAATCAAGATCTATCATTATAGATATAGATGAGTCATTTTGGAGCATCCTGAAGGATTTTTGATGCTCTAGACGAAAATCAAATCACACCCAAAACCATCACCTGATCCTTCCCAACCCCCAAAATCGATCAAGACTTCAAAATAGATACTTGACATGTACTAGAAAAAGATACTCCTAATCAAGATCTATCATTATAGATATAGATGAGTCATTTTGGAGCATCCTGAAGGATTTTTGATGTTCTAGACGAAAATCAAATCACACCCAAAACCATCACCTGATCCTTCCCAACCCCCAAAATCGATCAAGACTTCAAAATAGATACTTGACATGTACTAGAAAAAGATACTCCTAATCAAGATCTATCATTATAGATATAGATGAGTCATTTTGGAGCATCGTGAAGGATTTTTGATGTTCTAGACGAAAATCAAATCACACCCAAAACCATCACCTGATCCTTCCCAACCCCCAAAATCGATCAAGACTTCAAAATAGATACTTGACATGTACTAGAAAAAGATACTCCTAATCAAGATCTATCATTATAGATATAGATGAGTCATTTTGGAGCATCCTGAAGGATTTTTGATGTTCTAGACGAAAATCAAATCACACCCAAAACCATCACCTGATCCTTCCCAACCCCCAAAATCGATCAAGACTTCAAAATAGATACTTGACATGTACTAGAAAAAGATACTCCTAATCAAGATCTATCATTATAGATATAGATGAGTCATTTTGGAGCATCCTGAAGGATTTTTGATGTTCTAGACGAAAATCAAATCACACCCAAAACCATCACCTGATCCTTCCCAACCCCCAAAATCGATCAAGACTTCAAAATAGATACTTGACATGTACTAGAAAAAGATACTCCTAATCAAGATCTATCATTATAGATATAGATGAGTCATTTTGGAGCATCCTGAAGGATTTTTGATGTTCTAGACGAAAATCAACTCACACCCAAAACCATCACCTGATCCTTCCCAACCCCCAAAATCGATCAAGACTTCAAAATAGATACTTGACATGTACTAGAAAAAGATACTCCTAATCAAGATCTATCATTATAGATATAGATGAGTCATTTTGGAGCATCCTGAAGGATTTTTGATGTTCTAGACGAAAATCAAATCACACCCAAAACCATCACCTGATCCTTCCCAACCCCCAAAATCGATCAAGACTTCAAAATAGATACTTGACATGTACTAGAAAAAGATACTCCTAATCAAGATCTATCATTATAGATATAGATGAGTCATTTTGGAGCATCCTGAAGGATTTTTGATGTTCTAGACGTAAATCAAATCACACCCAAAACCATCACCTGATCCTTCCCAACCCCCAAAATCGATCAAGACTTCAAAATAGATACTTGACATGTACTAGAAAAAGATACTCCTAATCAAGATCTATCATTATAGATATAGATGAGTCATTTTGGAGCATCCTGAAGGATTTTTGATGTTCTAGACGAAAATCAAATCACACCCAAAACCATCACCTGATCCTTCCCAACCCCCAAAATCGATCAAGACTTCAAAATAGATACTTGACATGTACTAGAAAAAGATACTCCTAATCAAGATCTATCATTATAGATATAGATGAGTCATTTTGGAGCATCCTGAAGGATTTTTGATGTTCTAGACGAAAATCAAATCACACCCAAAACCATCACCTGATCCTTCCCAACCCCCAAAATCGATCAAGACTTCAAAATAGATACTTGACATGTACTAGAAAAAGATACTCCTAATCAAGATCTATCATTATAGATATAGATGAGTCATTTTGGAGCATCCTGAAGGATTTTTGATGTTCTAGACGAAAATCAAATCACACCCAAAACCATCACCTGATCCTTCCCAACCCCCAAAATCGATCAAGACTTCAAAATAGATACTTGACATGTACTAGAAAAAGATACTCCTAATCAAGATCTATCATTATAGATATAGATGAGTCATTTTGGAGCATCCTGAAGGATTTTTGATGTTCTAGACGAAAATCAAATCACACCCAAAACCATCACCTGATCCTTCCCAACCCCCAAAATCGATCAAGACTTCAAAATAGATACTTGACATGTACTAGAAAAAGATACTCCTAATCAAGATCTATCATTATAGATATAGATGAGTCATTTTGGAGCATCCTGAAGGATTTTTGATGTTCTAGACGAAAATCAAATCACACCCAAAACCATCACCTGATCCTTCCCAACCCCCAAAATCGATCAAGACTTCAAAATAGATACTTGACATGTACTAGAAAAAGATACTCCTAATCAAGATCTATCATTATAGATATAGATGAGTCATTTTGGAGCATCCTGAAGGATTTTTGATGTTCTAGACGAAAATCAAATCACACCCAAAACCATCACCTGATCCTTCCCAACCCCCAAAATCGATCAAGACTTCAAAATAGATACTTGACATGTACTAGAAAAAGATACTCCTAATCAAGGTCTATCATTATAGATATAGATGAGTCATTTTGGAGCATCCTGAAGGATTTTTGATGTTCTAGACGAAAATCAAATCACACCCAAAACCATCACCTGATCCTTCCCAACCCCCAAAATCGATCAAGACTTCAAAATAGATACTTGACATGTACTAGAAAAAGATACTCCTAATCAAGATCTATCATTATAGATATAGATGAGTCATTTTGGAGCATCCTGAAGGATTTTTGATGTTCTAGACGAAAATCAAATCACACCCAAAACCATCACCTGATCCTTCCCAACCCCCAAAATCGATCAAGACTTCAAAATAGATACTTGACATGTACTAGAAAAAGATACTCCTAATCAAGATCTATCATTATAGATATAGATGAGTCATTTTGGAGCATCCTGAAGGATTTTTGATGTTCTAGACGAAAATCAAATCACACCCAAAACCATCACCTGATCCTTCCCAACCCCCAAAATCGATCAAGACTTCAAAATAGATACTTGACATGTACTAGAAAAAGATACTCCTAATCAAGATCTATCATTATAGATATAGATGAGTCATTTTGGAGCATCCTGAAGGATTTTTGATGTTCTAGACGAAAATCAAATCACACCCAAAACCATCACCTGATCCTTCCCAACCCCCAAAATCGATCAAGACTTCAAAATAGATACTTGACATGTACTAGAAAAAGATACTCCTAATCAAGATCTATCATTATAGATATAGATGAGTCATTTTGGAGCATCCTGAAGGATTTTTGATGTTCTAGACGAAAATCAAATCACACCCAAAACCATCACCTGATCCTTCCCAACCCCCAAAATCGATCAAGACTTCAAAATAGATACTTGACATGTACTAGAAAAAGATACTCCTAATCAAGATCTATCATTATAGATATAGATGAGTCATTTTGGAGCATCCTGAAGGATTTTTGATGTTCTAGACGAAAATCAAATCACACCCAAAACCATCACCTGATCCTTCCCAACCCCCAAAATCGATCAAGACTTCAAAATAGATACTTGACATGTACTAGAAAAAGATACTCCTAATCAAGATCTATCATTATAGATATAGATGAGTCATTTTGGAGCATCCTGAAGGATTTTTGATGTTCTAGACGAAAATCAAATCACACCCAAAACCATCACCTGATCCTTCCCAACCCCCAAAATCGATCAAGACTTCAAAATAGATACTTGACATGTACTAGAAAAAGATACTCCTAATCAAGATCTATCATTATAGATATAGATGAGTCATTTTGGAGCATCCTGAAGGATTTTTGATGTTCTAGACGAAAATCAAATCACACCCAAAACCATCACCTGATCCTTCCCAACCCCCAAAATCGATCAAGACTTCAAAATAGATACTTGACATGTACTAGAAAAAGATACTCCTAATCAAGATCTATCATTATAGATATAGATGAGTCATTTTGGAGCATCCTGAAGGATTTTTGATGTTCTAGACGAAAATCAAATCACACCCAAAACCATCACCTGATCCTTCCCAACCCCCAAAATCGATCAAGACTTCAAAATAGATACTTGACATGTACTAGAAAAAGATACTCCTAATCAAGATCTATCATTATAGATATAGATGAGTCATTTTGGAGCATCCTGAAGGATTTTTGATGTTCTAGACGAAAATCAAATCACACCCAAAACCATCACCTGATCCTTCCCAACCCCCAAAATCGATCAAGACTTCAAAATAGATACTTGACATGTACTAGAAAAAGATACTCCTAATCAAGATCTATCATTATAGATATAGATGAGTCATTTTGGAGCATCCTGAAGGATTTTTGATATTCTAGACGAAAATCAAATCACACCCAAAACCATCACCTGATCCTTCCCAACCCCCAAAATCGATGAAGACTTCAAAATAGATACTTGACATGTACTAGAAAAAGATACTCCTAATCAAGATCTATCATTATAGATATAGATGAGTCATTTTGGAGCATCCTGAAGGATTTTTGATGTTCTAGACGAAAATCAAATCACACCCAAAACCATCACCTGATCCTTCCCAACCCCCAAAATCGATCAAGACTTCAAAATAGATACTTGACATGTACTAGAAAAAGATACTCCTAATCAAGATCTATCATTATAGATATAGATGAGTCATTTTGGAGCATCCTGAAGGATTTTTGATGTTCTAGACGAAAATCAAATCACACCCAAAACCATCACCTGATCCTTCCCAACCCCCAAAATCGATCAAGACTTCAAAATAGATACTTGACATGTACTAGAAAAAGATACTCCTAATCAAGATCTATCATTATAGATATAGATGAGTCATTTTGGAGCATCCTGAAGGATTTTTGATGTTCTAGACGAGAATAAAATCACACCCAAAACCATCACCTGATCCTTCCCAACCCCCAAAATCGATCAAGACTTCAAAATAGATACTTGACATGTACTAGAAAAAGATACTCCTAATCAAGATCTATCATTATAGATATAGATGTGTCATTTTGGAGCATCCTGAAGGATTTTTGATGTTCTAGACGAAAATCAAATCACACCCAAAACCATCACCTGATCCTTCCCAACCCCCAAAATCGATCAAGACTTCAAAATAGATACTTGACATGTACTAGAAAAAGATACTCCTAATCAAGATCTATCATTATAGATATAGATGAGTCATTTTGGAGCATCCTGAAGGATTTTTGATGTTCTAGACGAAAATCAAATCACACCCAAAACCATCACCTGATCCTTCCCAACCCCCAAAATCGATCAAGACTTCAAAATAGATACTTGACATGTACTAGAAAAAGATACTCCTAATCAAGATCTATCATTATAGATATAGATGAGTCATTTTGGAGCATCGTGAAGGATTTTTGATGTTCTAGACGAAAATCAAATCACACCCAAAACCATCACCTGATCCTTCCCAACCCCCAAAATCGATCAAGACTTCAAAATAGATACTTGACATGTACTAGAAAAAGATACTCCTAATCAAGATCTATCATTATAGATATAGATGAGTCATTTTGGAGCATCCTGAAGGATTTTTGATGTTCTAGACGAAAATCAAATCACACCCAAAACCATCACCTGATCCTTCCCAACCCCCAAAATCGATCAAGACTTCAAAAAAAAATACTTGACATGTACTAGAAAAAGATACCCTAATCAAGATCTATCATTATAGATATAGATGAGTCATTTTGGAGCATCCTGAAGGATTTTTGATGTTCTAGACGAAAATCAAATCACACCCAAAACCATCACCTGATCCTTCCCAACCCCCAAAATCGATCAAGACTTCAAAATAGATACTTGACATGTACTAGAAAAAGATACTCCTAATCAAGATCTATCATTATAGATATAGATGAGTCATTTTGGAGCATCCTGAAGGATTTTTGATGTTCTAGACGAAAATCAAATCACACCCAAAACCATCACCTGATCCTTCCCAACCCCCAAAATCGATCAAGACTTCAAAATAGATACTTGACATGTACTAGAAAAAGATACTCCTAATCAAGATCTATCATTATAGATATAGATGAGTCATTTTGGAGCATCCTGAAGGATTTTTGATGTTCTAGACGAAAATCAAATCACACCCAAAACCATCACCTGATCCTTCCCAACCCCCAAAATCGATCAAGACTTCAAAATAGATACTTGAAATGTACTAGAAAAAGATACTCCTAATAAAGATCTATCATTATAGATATAGATGAGTCATTTTGGAGCATCCTGAAGGATTTTTTAAGTTCTAGACGAAAATCAAATCACACCCAAAACCATCACCTGATCCTTCCCAACCCCCAAAATCGATCAAGACTTCAAAATAGATACTTGACATGTACTAGATAAAGATACTCCTAATCAAGATCTATCATTATAGATATAGATGAGTCATTTTGGAGCATCCTGAAGGATTTTTGATGTTCTAGACGAAAATCAAATCACACCCAAAACCATCACCTGATCCTTCCCAACCCCCAAAATCGATCAAGACTTCAAAATAGATACTTGACATGTACTAGAAAAAGATACTCCTAATCAAGATCTATCATTATAGATATAGATGAGTCATTTTGGAGCATCCTGAAGGATTTTTGATGTTCTAGACGAAAATCAAATCACACCCAAAACCATCACCTGATCCTTCCCAACCCCCAAAATCGATCAAGACTTCAAAATAGATACTTGACATGTACTAGAAAAAGATACTCCTAATCAAGATCTATCATTAGAGATATAGATGAGTCATTTTGGAGCATCCTGAAGGATTTTTGATGTTCTAGACGAAAATCAAATCACACCCAAAACCATCACCTGATCCTTCCCAACCCCCAAAATCGATCAAGACTTCAAAATAGATACTTGACATGTACTAGAAAAAGATACTCCTAATCAAGATCTATCATTATAGATATAGATGAGTCATTTTGGAGCATCCTGAAGGATTTTTGATGCTCTAGACGAAAATCAAATCACACCCAAAACCATCACCTGATCCTTCCCAACCCCCAAAATCGATCAAGACTTCAAAATAGATACTTGACATGTACTAGAAAAAGATACTCCTAATCAAGATCTATCATTATAGATATAGATGAGTCATTTTGGAGCATCCTGAAGGATTTTTGATGTTCTAGACGAAAATCAAATCACACCCAAAACCATCACCTGATCCTTCCCAACCCCCAAAATCGATCAAGACTTCAAAATAGATACTTGACATGTACTAGAAAAAGATACTCCTAATCAAGATCTATCATTATAGATATAGATGAGTCATTTTGGAGCATCCTGAAGGATTTTTGATGTTCTAGACGAAAATCAAATCACACCCAAAACCATCACCTGATCCTTCCCAACCCCCAAAATCAATCAAGACTTCAAAATAGATACTTGACATGTACTAGAAAAAGATACTCCTAATCAAGATCTATCATTATAGATATAGATGAGTTATTTTGGAGCATCCTGAAGGATTTTTGATGTTCTAGACGAAAATCAAATCACACCCAAAACCATCACCTGATCCTTCCCAACCCCCAAAATCGATCAAGACTTCAAAATAGATACTTGACATGTACTAGAAAAAGATACTCCTAATCAAGATCTATCATTATGAGTCATTTTGGAGCATCCTGAAGGATTTTTGATGTTCTAGACGAAAATCAAATCACACCCAAAACCATCACCTGATCCTTCCCAACCCCCAAAATCGATCAAGACTTCAAAATAGATACTTGACATGTACTAGAAAAAGATACTCCTAATCAAGATCTATCATTATAGATATAGATGAGTCATTTTGGAGCATCCTGAAGGATTTTTGATGTTCTAGACGAAAATCAAATCACACCCAAAACCATCACCTGATCCTTCCCAACCCCCAAAATCGATCAAGACTTCAAAATAGATACTTGACATGTACTAGAAAAAGATACTCCTAATCAAGATCTATCATTATAGATATAGATGAGTCATTTTGGAGCATCCTGAAGGATTTTTGATGTTCTAGACGAAAATCAAATCACACCCAAAACCATCACCTGATCCTTCCCAACCCCCAAAATCGATCAAGACTTCAAAATAGATACTTGACATGTACTAGAAAAAGATACTCCTAATCAAGATCTATCATTATAGATATAGATGAGTCATTTTGGAGCATCCTGAAGGATTTTTGATGTTCTAGACGAAAATCAAATCACACCCAAAACCATCACCTGATCCTTCCCAACCCCCAAAATCGATCAAGACTTCAAAATAGATACTTGACATGTACTAGAAAAAGATACTCCTAATCAAGATCTATCATTATAGATATAGATGAGTCATTTTGGAGCATCCTGAAGGATTTTTGATGTTCTAGACGAAAATCAAATCACACCCAAAACCATCACCTGATCCTTCCCAACCCCCAAAATCGATCAAGACTTCAAAATAGATACTTGACATGTACTAGAAAAAGATACTCCTAATCAAGATCTATCATTATAGATATAGATGAGTCATTTTGGAGCATCCTGAAGGATTTTTGATGTTCTAGACGAAAATCAAATCACACCCAAAACCATCACCTGATCCTTCCCAACCCCCAAAATCGATCAAGACTTCAAAATAGATACTTGACATGTACTAGAAAAAGATACTCCTAATCAAGATCTATCATTATAGATATAGATGAGTCATTTTGGAGCATCCTGAAGGATTTTTGATGTTCTAGACGAAAATCAAATCACACCCAAAACCATCACCTGATCCTTCCCAACCCCCAAAATCGATCAAGACTTCAAAATAGATACTTGACATGTACTAGAAAAAGATACTCCTAATCAAGATCTATCATTATAGATATAGATGAGTCATTTTGGAGCATCCTGAAGGATTTTTGATGTTCTAGACGAAAATCAAATCACACCCAAAACCATCACCTGATCCTTCCCAACCCCCAAAATCGATCAAGACTTCAAAATAGATACTTGAAATGTACTAGAAAAAGATACTCCTAATAAAGATCTATCATTATAGATATAGATGAGTCATTTTGGAGCATCCTGAAGGATTTTTGATGTTCTAGACGAAAATCAAATCACACCCAAAACCATCACCTGATCCTTCCCAACCCCCAAAATCGATCAAGACTTCAAAATAGATACTTGACATGTACTAGATAAAGATACTCCTAATCAAGATCTATCATTATAGATATAGATGAGTCATTTTGGAGCATCCTGAAGGATTTTTGATGTTCTAGACGAAAATCAAATCACACCCAAAACCATCACCTGATCCTTCCCAACCCCCAAAATCGATCAAGACTTCAAAATAGATACTTGACATGTACTAGAAAAAGATACTCCTAATCAAGATCTATCATTATAGATATAGATGAGTCATTTTGGAGCATCCTGAAGGATTTTTGATGTTCTAGACGAAAATCAAATCACACCCAAAACCATCACCTGATCCTTCCCAACCCCCAAAATCGATCAAGACTTCAAAATAGATACTTGACATGTACTAGAAAAAGATACTCCTAATCAAGATCTATCATTAGAGATATAGATGAGTCATTTTAGAGCATCCTGAAGGATTTTTGATGTTCTAGACGAAAATCAAATCACACCCAAAACCATCACCTGATCCTTCCCAACCCCCAAAATCGATCAAGACTTCAAAATAGATACTTGACATGTACTAGAAAAAGATACTCCTAATCAAGATCTATCATTATAGATATAGATGAGTCATTTTGGAGCATCCTGAAGGATTTTTGATGCTCTAGACGAAAATCAAATCACACCCAAAACCATCACCTGATCCTTCCCAACCCCCAAAATCGATCAAGGCTTCAAAATAGATACTTGACATGTACTAGAAAAAGATACTCCTAATCAAGATCTATCATTATAGATATAGATGAGTCATTTTGGAGCATCCTGAAGGATTTTTGATGTTCTAGACGAAAATCAAATCACACCCAAAACCATCACCTGATCCTTCCCAACCCCCAAAATCGATCAAGACTTCAAAATAGATACTTGACATGTACTAGAAAAAGATACTCCTAATCAAGATCTATCATTATAGATATAGATGAGTCATTTTGGAGCATCCTGAAGGATTTTTGATGTTCTAGACGAAAATCAAATCACACCCAAAACCATCACCTGATCCTTCCCAACCCCCAAAATCAATCAAGACTTCAAAATAGATACTTGACATGTACTAGAAAAAGATACTCCTAATCAAGATCTATCATTATAGATATAGATGAGTCATTTTGGAGCATCCTGAAGGATTTTTGATGTTCTAGACGAAAATGAAATCACACCCAAAACCATCACCTGATCCTTCCCAACCCCCAAAATCGATCAAGACTTCAAAATAGATACTTGACATGTACTAGAAAAAGATACTCCTAATCAAGATCTATCATTATAGATATAGATGAGTCATTTTGGAGCATCCTGAAGGATTTTTGATGTTCTAGACGAAAATCAAATCACACCCAAAACCATCACCTGATCCTTCCCAACCCCCAAAATCGATCAAGACTTCAAAATAGATACTTGACATGTACTAGAAAAAGATACTCCTAATCAAGATCTATCATTATGAGTCATTTTGGAGCATCCTGAAGGATTTTTGATGTTCTAGACGAAAATCAAATCACACCCAAAACCATCACCTGATCCTTCCCAACCCCCAAAATCGATCATGACTTCAAAATAGATACTTGACATGTACTAGAAAAAGATACTCCTAATCAAGATCTATCATTATAGATATAGATGAGTCATTTTGGAGCATCCTGAAGGATTTTTGATGTTCTAGACGAAAATCAAATCACACCCAAAACCATCACCTGATCCTTCCCAACCCCCAAAATCGATCAAGACTTCAAAATAGATACTTGACATGTACTAGAAAAAGATACTCCTAATCAAGATCTATCATTATAGATATAGATGAGTCATTTTGGAGCATCCTGAAGGATTTTTGATGTTCTAGACGAAAATCAAATCACACCCAAAACCAACACCTGATCCTTCCCAACCCCCAAAATCGATCAAGACTTCAAAATAGATACTTGACATGTACTAGAAAAAGATACTCCTAATCAAGATCTATCATTATAGATATAGATGAGTCATTTTGGAGCATCCTGAAGGATTTTTGATGTTCTAGACGAAAATCAAATCACACCCAAAACCATCACCTGATCCTTCCCAACCCCCAAAATCGATCAAGACTTCAAAATAGATACTTGACATGTACTAGAAAAAGATACTCCTAATCAAGATCTATCATTATAGATATAGATGAGTCATTTTGGAGCATCCTGAAGGATTTTTGATGTTCTAGACGAAAATCAAATTACACCCAAAACCATCACCTGATCCTTCCCAACCCCCAAAATCGATCAAGACTTCAAAATAGATACTTGACATGTACTAGAAAAAGATACTCCTAATCAAGATCTATCATTATAGATATAGATGAGTCATTTTGGAGCATCCTGAAGGATTTTTGATGTTCTAGACGAAAATCAAATCACACCCAAAACCATCACCTGATCCTTCCCAACCCCCAAAATCGATCAAGACTTCAAAATAGATACTTGACATGTACTAGAAAAAGATACTCCTAATCAAGATCTATCATTATAGATATAGATGAGTCATTTTGGAGCATCCTGAAGGATTTTTGATGTTCTAGACGAAAATCAAATCACACCCAAAACCATCACCTGATCCTTCCCAACCCCCAAAATCGATCAAGACTTCAAAATAGATACTTGACATGTACTAGAAAAAGATACTCCTAATCAAGATCTATCATTATAGATATAGATGAGTCATTTTGGAGCATCCTGAAGGATTTTTGATGTTCTAGACGAAAATCAAATCACACCCAAAACCATCACCTGATCCTTCCCAACCCCCAAAATCGATCAAGACTTCAAAATAGATACTTGACATGTACTAGAAAAAGATACTTCTAATCAAGATCTATCATTATAGATATAGATGAGTCATTTTGGAGCATCCTGAAGGATTTTTGATGTTCTAGACGAAAATCAAATCACACCCAAAACCATCACCTGATCCTTCCCAACCCCCAAAATCGATCAAGACTTCAAAATAGATACTTGACATGTACTAGAAAAAGATACTCCTAATCAAGATCTATCATTATAGATATAGATGAGTCATTTTGCATTTTGGAGCATCCTGAAGGATTTTTGATGTTCTAGACGAAAATCAAATCACACCCAAAACCATCACCTGATCCTTCCCAACCCCCAAAATCGATCAAGACTTCAAAATAGATACTTGACATGTACTAGAAAAAGATACTCCTAATCAAGATCTATCATTATAGATATAGATGAGTCATTTTGGAGCATCCTGAAGGATTTTTGATGTTCTAGACGAAAATCAAATCACACCCAAAACCATCACCTGATCCTTCCCAACCCCCAAAATCGATCAACAAGACTTCAAAATAGATACTTGACATGTACTAGAAAAAGATACTCCTAATCAAGATCTATCATTATAGATATAGATGAGTCATTTTGGAGCATCCTGAAGGATTTTTGATGTTCTAGACGAAAATCAAATCACACCCAAAACCATCACCTGATCCTTCCCAACCCCCAAAATCGATCAAGACTTCAAAATAGATACTTGACATGTACTAGAAAAAGATACTCCTAATCAAGATCTATCATTATAGATATAGATGAGTCATTTTGGAGCATCCTGAAGGATTTTTGATGTTCTAGACGAAAATCAAATCACACCCAAAATCATCACCTGATCCTTCCCAACCCCCAAAATCGATCAAGACTTCAAAATAGATACTTGACATGTACTAGAAAAAGATACTCCTAATCAAGATCTATCATTATAGATATAGATGAGTCATTTTGGAGCATCCTGAAGGATTTTTGATGTTCTAGACGAAAATCAAATCACACCCAAAATCATCACCTGATCCTTCCCAACCCCCAAAATCGATCAAGACTTCAAAATAGATACTTGACATGTACTAGAAAAAGATACTCCTAATCAAGATCTATCATTATAGATATAGATGAGTCATTTTGGAGCATCCTGAAGGATTTTTGATGTTCTAGACGAAAATCAAATCACACCCAAAACCATCACCTGATCCTTCCCAACCCCCAAAATCGATCAAGACTTCAAAATAGATACTTGACATGTACTAGAAAAAGATACTCCTAATCAAGATCTATCATTATAGATATAGATGAGTCATTTTGGAGCATCCTGAAGGATTTTTGATGTTCTAGACGAAAATCAAATCACACCCAAAACCATCACCTGATCCTTCCCAACCCCCAAAATCGATCAAGACTTCAAAATAGATACTTGACATGTACTAGAAAAAGATACTCCTAATCAAGATCTATCATTATAGATATAGATGAGTCATTTTGGAGCATCCTGAAGGATTTTTGATGTTCTAGACGAAAATCAAATCACACCCAAAACCATCACCTGATCCTTCCCAACCCCCAAAATCGATCAAGACTTCAAAATAGATACTTGACATGTACTAGAAAAAGATACTCCTAATCAAGATCTATCATTATAGATATAGATGAGTCATTTTGGAGCATCCTGAAGGATTTTTGATGTTCTAGACGAAAATCAAATCACACCCAAAACCATCACCTGATCCTTCCCAACCCCCAAAATCGATCAAGACTTCAAAATAGATACTTGACATGTACTAGAAAAAGATACTCCTAATCAAGATCTATCATTATAGATATAGATGAGTCATTTTGGAGCATCCTGAAGGATTTTTGATGTTCTAGACGAAAATCAAATCACACCCAAAACCATCACCTGATCCTTCCCAACCCCCAAAATCGATCAAGACTTCAAAATAGATACTTGACATGTACTAGAAAAAGATACTCCTAATCAAGATCTATCATTATAGATATAGATGAGTCATTTTGGAGCATCCTGAAGGATTTTTGATGTTCTAGACGAAAATCAAATCACACCCAAAACCATCACCTGATCCTTCCCAACCCCCAAAATCGATCAAGACTTCAAAATAGATACTTGACATGTACTAGAAAAAGATACTCCTAATCAAGATCTATCATTATAGATATAGATGAGTCATTTTGGAGCATCCTGAAGGATTTTTGATGTTCTAGACGAAAATCAAATCACACCCAAAACCATCACCTGATCCTTCCCAACCCCCAAAATCGATCAAGACTTCAAAATAGATACTTGACATGTACTAGAAAAAGATACTCCTAATCAAGATCTATCATTATAGATATAGATGAGTCATTTTGGAGCATCCTGAAGGATTTTTGATGTTCTAGACGAAAATCAAATCACACCCAAAACCATCACCTGATCCTTCCCAACCCCCAAAATCGATCAAGACTTCAAAATAGATACTTGACATGTACTAGAAAAAAAAACTCCTAATCAAGATCTATCATTATAGATACAGATGAGTCATTTTGGAGCATCCTGAAGGATTTTTGATGTTCTAGACGAAAATCAAATCACACCCAAAACCATCACCTGATCCTTCCCAACCCCCAAAATCGATCAAGACTTCAAAATAGATACTTGACATGTACTAGAAAAAGATACTCCTAATCAAGATCTATCATTATAGATATAGATGAGTCATTTTGGAGCATCCTGAAGGATTTTTGATGTTCTAGACGAAAATCAAATCACACCCAAAACCATCACCTGATCCTTCCCAACCCCCAAAATCGATCAAGACTTCAAAATAGATACTTGACATGTACTAGAAAAAGATACTCCTAATCAAGATCTATCATTATAGATATAGATGAGTCATTTTGGAGCATCCTGAAGGATTTTTGATGTTCTAGACGAAAATCAAATCACACCCAAAACCATCACCTGATCCTTCCCAACCTCCAAAATCGATCAAGACTTCAAAATAGATACTTGACATGTACTAGAAAAAGATACTCCTAATCAAGATCTATCATTATAGATATAGATGAGTCATTTTGGAGCATCCTGAAGGATTTTTGATGTTCTAGACGAAAATCAAATCACACCCAAAACCATCACCTGATCCTTCCCAACCCCCAAAATCGATCAAGACTTCAAAATAGATACTTGACATGTACTAGAAAAAGATACTCCTAATCAAGATCTATCATTATAGATATAGATGAGTCATTTTGGAGCATCCTGAAGGATTTTTGATGTTCTAGACGAAAATCAAATCACACCCAAAACCATCACCTGATCCTTCCCAACCCCCAAAATCGATCAAGACTTCAAAATAGATACTTGACATGTACTAGAAAAAGATACTCCTAATCAAGATCTATCATTAAAGATATAGATGAGTCATTTTGGAGCATCCTGAAGGATTTTTGATGTTCTAGACGAAAATCAAATCACACCCAAAACCATCACCTGATCCTTCCCAACCCCCAAAATCGATCAAGACTTCAAAATAGATACTTGACATGTACTAGAAAAAGATACTCCTAATCAAGATCTATCATTATAGATATAGATGAGTCATTTTGGAGCATCCTGAAGGATTTTTGATGTTCTAGACGAAAATCAAATCACACCCAAAACCATCACCTGATCCTTCCCAACCCCCAAAATCGATCAAGACTTCAAAATAGATACTTGACATGTACTAGAAAAAGATACTCCTAATCAAGATCTATCATTATAGATATAGATGAGTCATTTTGGAGCATCCTGAAGGATTTTTGATGTTCTAGACGAAAATCAAATCACACCCAAAACCATCACCTGATCCTTCCCAACCCCCAAAATCGATCAAGACTTCAAAATAGATACTTGACATGTACTAGAAAAAGATACTCCTAATCAAGATCTATCATTATAGATATAGATGAGTCATTTTGGAGCATCCTGAAGGATTTTTGATGTTCTAGACGAAAATCAAATCACACCCAAAACCATCACCTGATCCTTCCCAACCCCCAAAATCGATCAAGACTTCAAAATAGATACTTGACATGTACTAGAAAAAGATACTCCTAATCAAGATCTATCATTATAGATATAGATGAGTCATTTTGGAGCATCCTGAAGGATTTTTGATGTTCTAGACGAAAATCAAATCACACCCAAAACCATCACCTGATCCTTCCCAACCCCCAAAATCGATCAAGACTTCAAAATAGATACTTGACATGTACTAGAAAAAGATACTCCTAATCAAGATCTATCATTATAGATATAGATGAGTCATTTTGGAGCATCCTGAAGGATTTTTGATGTTCTAGACGAAAATCAAATCACACCCAAAACCATCACCTGATCCTTCCCAACCCCCAAAATCGATCAAGACTTCAAAATAGATACTTGACATGTACTAGAAAAAGATACTCCTAATCAAGATCTATCATTATAGATATAGATGAGTCATTTTGGAGCATCGTGAAGGATTTTTGATGTTCTAGACGAAAATCAAATCACACCCAAAACCATCACCTGATCCTTCCCAACCCCCAAAATCGATCAAGACTTCAAAATAGATACTTGACATGTGCTAGAAAAAGATACTCCTAATCAAGATCTATCATTATAGATATAGATGAGTCATTTTGGAGCATCCTGAAGGATTTTTGATGTTCTAGACGAAAATCAAATCACACCCAAAACCATCACCTGATCCTTCCCAACCCCCAAAATCGATCAAGACTTCAAAATAGATACTTGACATGTACTAGAAAAAGATACTCCTAATCAAGATCTATCATTATAGATATAGATGAGTCATTTTGGAGCATCCTGAAGGATTTTTGATGTTCTAGACGAAAATCAAATCACACCCAAAACCATCACCTGATCCTTCCCAACCTTCAAAATCGATCAAGACTTTAAAATAGATACTTGACATTAACTAGAAAAAGATACTCCTAATCAAGATCTATCATTATAGATATAGATGAGTCATTTTGGAGCATCCTGAAGGATTTTTGATGTTCTAGACGAAAATCAAATCACACCCAAAACCATCACCTGATCCTTCCCAACCCCCAAAATCGATCAAGACTTCAAAATAGATACTTGACATGTACTAGAAAAAGATACTCCTAATCAAGATCTATCATTATAGATATAGATGAGTCATTTTGGAGCATCCTGAAGGATTTTTGATGTTCTAGACGAAAATCAAATCACACCCAAAACCATCACCTGATCCTTCCCAACCCCCAAAATCGATCAAGACTTCAAAATAGATACTTGACATGTACTAGAAAAAGATACTCCTAATCAAGATCTATCATTATAGATATAGATGAGTCATTTTGGAGCATCCTGAAGGATTTTTGATGTTCTAGACGAAAATCAAATCACACCCAAAACCATCACCTGATCCTTCCCAACCCCCAAAATCGATCAAGACTTCAAAATAGATACTTGACATGTACTAGAAAAAGATACTCCTAATCAAGATCTATCATTATAGATATAGATGAGTCAATTTGGAGCATCCTGAAGGATTTTTGATGTTCTAGACGAAAATCAAATCACACCCAAAACCATCACCTGATCCTTCCCAACCCCCAAAATCGATCAAGACTTCAAAATAGATACTTGACATGTACTTGAAAAAGATACTCCTAATCAAGATCTATCATTATAGATATAGATGAGTCATTTTGGAGCATCCTGAAGGATTTTTGATGTTCTAGACAAAAATCAAATCACACCCAAAACCATCACCTGATCCTTCCCAACCCCCAAAATCGATCAAGACTTCAAAATAGATACTTGACATGTACTAGAAAAAGATACTCCTAATCAAGATCTATCATTATAGATATAGATGAGTCATTTTGGAGCATCCTGAAGGATTTTTGATGTTCTAGACGAAAATCAAATCACACCCAAAACCATCACCTGATCCTTCCCAACCCCCAAAATCGATCAAGACTTCAAAATAGATACTTGGCATGTACTAGAAAAAGATACTCCTAATCAAGATCTATCATTATAGATATAGATGAGTCATTTTGGAGCATCCTGAAGGATTTTTGATGTTCTAGACGAAAATCAAATCACACCCAAAACCATCACCTGATCCTTCCCAACCCCCAAAATCGATCAAGACTTCAAAATAGATACTTGACATGTACTAGAAAAAGATACTCCTAATCAAGATCTATCATTATAGATATAGATGAGTCATTTTGGAGCATCCTGAAGGATTTTTGATGTTCTAGACGAAAATCAAATCACACCCAAAACCATCACCTGATCCTTCCCAACCCCCAAAATCGATCAAGACTTCAAAATAGATACTTGACATGTACTAGAAAAAGATACTCCTAATCAAGATCTATTATTATAGATATAGATGAGTCATTTTGGAGCATCCTGAAGGATTTTTGATGTTCTAGACGAAAATCAAATCACACCCAAAACCATCACCTGATCCTTCCCAACCCCCAAAATCGATCAAGACTTCAAAATAGATACTTGACATGTACTAGAAAAAGATACTCCTAATCAAGATCTATCATTATAGATATAGATGAGTCATTTTGGAGCATCCTGAAGGATTTTTGATGTTCTAGACGAAAATCAAATCACACCCAAAACCATCACCTGATCCTTCCCAACCCCCAAAATCGATCAAGACTTCAAAATAGATACTTGACATGTACTAGAAAAAGATACTCCTAATCAAGATCTATCATTATAGATATAGATGAGTCATTTTGGAGCATCCTGAAGGATTTTTGATGTTCTAGACGAAAATCAAATCACACCCAAATCCATCACCTGATCCTTCCCAACCCCCAAAATCGATCAAGACTTCAAAATAGATACTTGACATGTACTAGAAAAAGATACTCCTAATCAAGATCTATCATTATAGATATAGATGAGTCATTTTGGAGCATCCTGAAGGATTTTTGATGTTCTAGACGAAAATCAAATCACACCCAAAACCATCACCTGATCCTTCCCAACCCCCAAAATCGATCAAGACTTCAAAATAGATACTTGACATGTACTAGAAAAAGATACTCCTAATCAAGATCTATCATTATAGATATAGATGAGTCATTTTGGAGCATCCTGAAGGATTTTTGATGTTCTAGACGAAAATCAAATCACACCCAAAACCATCACCTGATCCTTCCCAACCCCCAAAATCGATCAAGACTTCAAAATAGATACTTGACATGTACTAGAAAAAGATACTCCTAATCAAGATCTATCATTATAGATATAGATGAGTCATTTTGGAGCATCCTGAAGGATTTTTGATGTTCTAGACGAAAATCAAATCACACCCAAAACCATCACCTGATCCTTCCCAACCCCCAAAATCGATCAAGACTTCAAAATAGATACTTGACATGTACTAGAAAAAGATACTCCTAATCAAGATCTATCATTATAGATATAGATGAGTCATTTTGGAGCATCCTGAAGGATTTTTGATGTTCTAGACGAAAATCAAATCACACCCAAAACCATCACCTGATCCTTCCCAACCCCCAAAATCGATCAAGACTTCAAAATAGATACTTGACATGTACTAGAAAAAGATACTCCTAATCAAGATCTATCATTATAGATATAGATGAGTCATTTTGGAGCATCCTGAAGGATTTTTGATGTTCTAGACGAAAATCAAATCACACCCAAAACCATCACCTGATCCTTCCGAACCCCCAAAATCGATCAAGACTTCAAAATAGATACTTGACATGTACTAGAAAAAGATACTCCTAGTCAAGATCTATCATTATAGATATAGATGAGTCATTTTGGAGCATCCTGAAGGATTTTTGATGTTCTAGACGAAAATCAAATCACACCCAAAACCATCACCTGATCCTTCCCAACCCCCAAAATCGATCAAGACTTCAAAATAGATACTTGACATGTATTAGAAAAAGATACTCCTAATCAAGATCTATCATTATAGATATAGATAGTCATTTTGGAGCATCCTGAAGGATTTTTGATGTTCTAGACGAAAATCAAATCACACCCAAAACCATCACCTGATCCTTCCCAACCCCCAAAATCGATCAAGACTTCAAAATAGATACTTGACATGTACTAGAAAAAGATACTCCTAATCAAGATCTATCATTATAGATATAGATGAGTCATTTTGGAGCATCCTGAAGGATTTTTGATGTTCTAGACGAAAATCAAATCACACCCAAAACCATCACCTGATCCTTCCCAACCCCCAAAATCGATCAAGACTTCAAAATAGATACTTGACATGTACCAGAAAAAGATACTCCTAATCAAGATCTATCATTATAGATATAGACGAGTCATTTTGGAGCATCCTGAAGGATTTTTGATGTTCTAGACGAAAATCAAATCACACCCAAAACCATCACCTGATCCTTCCCAACCCCCAAAATCGATCAAGACTTCAAAATAGATACTTGACATGTACTAGAAAAAGATACTCCTAATCAAGATCTATCATTATAGATATAGATGAGTCATTTTGGAGCATCCTGAAGGATTTTTGATGTTCTAGACGAAAATCAAATCACACCCAAAACCATCACCTGATCCTTCCCAACCCCCAAAATCGATCAAGACTTCAAAATAGATACTTGACATGTACTAGAAAAAGATACTCCTAATCAAGATCTATCATTATAGATATAGATGAGTCATTTTGGAGCATCCTGAAGGATTTTTGATGTTCTAGACGAAAATCAAATCACACCCAAAACCATCACCTGATCCTTCCCAACCCCCAAAATCGATCAAGACTTCAAAATAGATACTTGACATGTACTAGAAAAAGATACTCCTAATCAAGATCTATCATTATAGATATAGATGAGTCATTTTGGAGCATCCTGAAGGATTTTTGATGTTCTAGACGAAAATCAAATCACACCCAAAACCATCACCTGATCCTTCCCAACCCCCAAAATCGATCAAGACTTCAAAATAGATACTTGACATGTACTAGAAAAAGATACTCCTAATCAAGATCTATCATTACAGATATAGATGAGTCATTTTGGAGCATCCTGAAGGATTTTTGATGTTCTAGACGAAAATCAAATCACACCCAAAACCATCACCTGATCCTTCCCAACCCCCAAAATCGATCAAGACTTCAAAATAGATACTTGACATGTAGTAGAAAAAGATACTCCTAATCAAGATCTATCATTATAGATATAGATGAGTCATTTGGAGCATCCTGAAGGATTTTTGATGTTCTAGACGAAAATCAAATCACACCCAAAACCATCACCTGATCCTTCCCAACCCCCAAAATCGATCAAGACTTCAAAATAGATACTTGACATGTACTAGAAAAAGATACTCCTAATCAAGATCTATCATTATAGATATAGATGAGTCATTTTGGAGCATCCTGAAGGATTTTTGATGTTCTAGACGAAAATCAAATCACACCCAAAACCATCACCTGATCCTTCCCAACCCCCAAAATCGATCAAGACATCAAAATAGATACTTGACATGTACTAGAAAAAGATACTCCTAATCAAGATCTATCATTATAGATATAGATGAGTCATTTTGGAGCATCCTGAAGGATTTTTGATGTTCTAGACGAAAATCAAATCACACCCAAAACCATCACCTGATCCTTCCCAACCCCCAAAATCGATCAAGACTTCAAAATAGATACTTGACATGTACTAGAAAAAGATACTCCTAATCAAGATCTATCATTATAGATATAGATGAGTCATTTTGGAGCATCCTGAAGGATTTTTGATGTTCTAGACGAAAATCAAATCACACCCAAAACCATCACCTAATCCTTCCCAACCCCCAAAATCGATCAAGACTTCAAAATAGATACTTGACATGTACTAGAAAAAGATACTCCTAATCAAGATCTATCGTTATAGATATAGATGAGTCATTTTGGAGCATCCTGAAGGATTTTTGATGTTCTAGACGAAAATCAAATCACACCCAAAACCATCACCTGATCCTTCCCAACCCCCAAAATCGATCAAGACTTCAAAATAGATACTTGACATGTACTAGAAAAAGATACTCCTAATCAAGATCTATCATTATAGATATAGATGAGTCATTTTGGAGCATCCTGAAGGATTTTTGATGTTCTAGACGAAAATCAAATCACACCCAAAACCATCACCTGATCCTTCCCAACCCCCAAAATCGATCAAGACTTCAAAATAGATACTTGACATGTACTAGAAAAAGATACTCCTAATCAAGATCTATCATTATATATATAGATGATTCATTTTGGAGCATTCTGAAGGATTTTTGATGTTCTAGACGAAAATCAAATCACACCCAAAACCATCACCTGATCCTTCCCAACCCCCAAAATCGATCAAGACTTCAAAATAGATACTTGACATGTACTAGAAAAAGATACTCCTAATCAGGATCTATCATTATAGATATAGATGAGTCATTTTGGAGCATCCTGAAGGATTTTTGATGTTCTAGACGAAAATCAAATCACACCCAAAACCATCACCTGATCCTTCCCAACCCCCAAAATCGATCAAGACTTCAAAATAGATACTTGACATGTACTAGAAAAAGATACTCCTAATCAAGATCTATCATTATAGATATAGATGAGTCATTTTGGAGCATCCTGAAGGATTTTTGATGTTCTAGACGAAAATCAAATCACACCCAAAACCATCACCTGATCCTTCCCAACCCCCAAAATCGATCAAGACTTCAAAATAGATACTTGACATGTAGTAGAAAAAGATACTCCTAATCAAGATCTATCATTATAGATATAGATGAGTCATTTGGAGCATCCTGAAGGATTTTTGATGTTCTAGACGAAAATCAAATCACACCCAAAACCATCACCTGATCCTTCCCAACCCCAAAATCGATCAAGACTTCAAAATAGATACTTGACATGTACTAGAAAAAGATACTCCTAATCAAGATCTATCATTATAGATATAGATGAGTCATTTTGGAGCATCCTGAAGGATTTTTGATGTTCTAGACGAAAATCAAATCACACCCAAAACCATCACCTGATCCTTCCCAACCCCCAAAATCGATCAAGACTTCAAAATAGATACTTGACATGTACTAGAAAAAGATACTCCTAATCAAGATCTATCATTATAGATATAGATGAGTCATTTTGGAGCATCCTGAAGGATTTTTGATGTTCTAGACGAAAATCAAATCACACCCAAAACAATCACCTGATCCTTCCCAACCCCCAAAATCGATCAAGACTTCAAAATAGATACTTGACATGTACTAGAAAAAGATACTCCTAATCAAGATCTATCATTATAGATATAGATGAGTCATTTTGGAGCATCCTGAAGGATTTTTGATGTTCTAGACGAAAATCAAATCACACCCAAAACCATCACCTGATCCTTCCCAACCCCCAAAATCGATCAAGACTTCAAAATAGATACTTGACATGTACTAGAAAAAGATACTCCTAATCAAGATCTATCATTATAGATATAGATGAGTCATTTTGGAGCATCCTGAAGGATTTTTGATGTTCTAGACGAAAATCAAATCACACCCAAAACCATCACCTGATCCTTCCCAACCCCCAAAATCGATCAAGACTTCAAAATAGATACTTGACATGTACTAGAAAAAGATACTCCTAATCAAGATCTATCATTATAGATATAGATGAGTCATTTTGGAGCATCCTGAAGGATTTTTGATGTTCTAGACGAAAATCAAATCACACCCAAAACCATCACCTGATCCTTCCCAACCCCCAAAATCGATCAAGACTTCAAAATAGATACTTGACATGTACTAGAAAAAGATACTCCTAATCAAGATCTATCATTATAGATATAGATGAGTCATTTTGGAGCATCCTGAAGGATTTTTGATGTTCTAGACGAAAATCAAATCACACCCAAAACCATCACCTGATCCTTCCCAACCCCCAAAATCGATCAAGACTTCAAAATAGATACTTGACATGTACTAGAAAAAGATACTCCTAATCAAGATCTATCATTATAGATATAGATGAGTCATTTTGGAGCATTCTGAAGGATTTTTGATGTTCTAGACGAAAATCAAATCACACCCAAAACCATCACCTGATCCTTCCCAACCCCCAAAATCGATCAAGACTTCAAAATAGATACTTGACATGTACTAGAAAAAGATACTCCTCATCAAGATCTATCATTATAGGTATAAATGAGTCATTTTGGAGCATCCTGAAGGATTTTTGATGTTCTAGACGAAAATCAAATCACACCCAAAACCATCACCTGATCCTTCCCAACCCCCAAAATCGATCAAGACTTCAAAATAGATACTTGACATGTACTAGAAAAAGACACTCCTAATCAAGATCTATCATTATAGATATAGATGAGTCATTTTGGAGCATCCTGAAGGATTTTTGATGTTCTAGACGAAAATCAAATCACACCCAAAACCATCACCTGATCCTTCCCAACCCCCCAAAATCTATCAAGACTTCAAAATAGATACTTGACATGTACTAGAAAAAGATACTCCTAATCAAGATCTATCATTATAGATATAGATGAGTCATTTTGGAGCATCCTGAAGGATTTTTGATGTTCTAGACGAAAATCAAATCACACCCAAAACCATCACCTGATCCTTCCCAACCCCCAAAATCGATCAAGACTTCAAAATAGATACTTGACATGTACTAGAAAAAGATACTCCTAATCAAGATCTATCATTATAGATATAGATGAGTCATTTTGGAGCATCCTGAAGGATTTTTGATGTTCTAGACGAAAATCAAATCACACCCAAAACCATCACCTGATCCTTCCCAACCCCCAAAATCGATCAAGACTTCAAAATAGATACTTGACATGTACTAGAAAAAGATACTCCTAATCAAGATCTATCATTATAGACATAGATGAGTCATTTTGGAGCATCCTGAAGGATTTTTGATGTTCTAGACGAAAATCAAATCACACCCAAAACCATCACCTGATCCTTCCCAACCCCCAAAATCGATCAAGACTTCAAAATAGATACTTGACATGTACTAGAAAAAGATACTCCTAATCAAGATCTATCATTATAGATATAGATGAGTCATTTTGGAGCATCCTGAAGGATTTTTGATGTTCTAGACGAAAATCAAATCACACCCAAAACCATCACCTGATCCTTCCCAACCCCCAAAATCGATCAAGACTTCAAAATAGATACTTGACATGTACTAGAAAAAGATACTCCTAATCAAGATCTATCATTATAGATATAGATGAGTCATTTTGGAGCATCCTGAAGGATTTTTGATGTTCTAGAGGAAAATCAAATCACACCCAAAACCATCACCTGATCCTTCCCAACCCCCAAAATCGATCAAGACTTCAAAATAGATACTTGACATGTACAAGAAAAAGATACTCCTTATCAAGATCTATCATTATAGATATAGATGAGTCATTTTGGAGCATCCTGAAGGATTTTTGATGTTCTAGACGAAAATCAAATCACACCCAAAACCATCACCTGATCCTTCCCAACCCCCAAAATCGATCAAGACTTCAAAATAGATACTTGACATGTACTAGAAAAAGATACTCCTAATCAAGATCTATCATTATAGATATAGATGAGTCATTTTGGAGCATTCTGAAGGATTTTTGATGTTCTAGACGAAAATCAAATCACACCCAAAACCATCACCTGATCCTTCCCAACCCCCAAAATCGATCAAGACTTCAAAATAGATACTTGACATGTACTAGAAAAAGATACTCCTCATCAAGATCTATCATTATAGATATAAATGAGTCATTTTGGAGCATCCTGAAGGATTTTTGATGTTCTAGACGAAAATCAAATCACACCCAAAACCATCACCTGATCCTTCCCAACCCCCAAAATCGATCAAGACTTCAAAATAGATACTTGACATGTACTAAAAAAGATACTCCTAATCAAGATCTATTATTATAGATATAGATGAGTCATTTTGGAGCATCCTGAAGGATTTTTGATGTTCTAGACGAAAATCAAATCACACCCAAAACCATCACCTGATCCTTCCCAACCCCCAAAATCGATCAAGACTTCAAAATAGATACTTGACATGTACTAGAAAAAGATACTCCTAATCAAGATCTATCATTATAGATATAGATGAGTCATTTTGGAGCATCCTGAAGGATTTTTGATGTTCTAGACGAAAATCAAATCACACCCAAAAACCATCACCTGATCCTTCCCAACCCCCAAAATCTATCAAGACTTCAAAATAGATACTTGACATGTACTAGAAAAAGATACTCCTAATCAAGATCTATCATTATAGATATAGATGAGTCATTTTGGAGCATCCTGAAGTATTTTTGATGTTCTAGACGAAAATCAAATCCCACCCAAAACCATCACCTGATCCTTCCCAACCCCCAAAATCGATCAAGACTTCAAAATAGATACTTGACATGTACTAGAAAAAGATACTCCTAATCAAGATCTATCATTATAGATATAGATGAGTCATTTTGGAGCATCCTGAAGGATTTTTGATGTTCTAGACGAAAATCAAATCACACCCAAAACCATCACCTGATCCTTCCCAACCCCCAAAATCGATCAAGACTTCAAAATAGATACTTGACATGTACTAGAAAAAGATACTCCTAATCAAGATCTATCATTATAGATATAGATGAGTCATTTTGGAGCATCCTGAAGGATTTTTGATGTTCTAGACGAAAATCAAATCACACCCAAAACCATCACCTGATCCTTCCCAACCCCCAAAATCGATCAAGACTTCAAAATAGATACTTGACATGTACTAGAAAAAGATACTCCTAATCAAGATCTATCATTATAGATATAGATGAGTCATTTTGGAGCATCCTGAAGGATTTTTGATGTTCTAGACGAAAATCAAATCACACCCAAAACCATCACCTGATCCTTCCCAACCCCCAAAATCGATCAAGACTTCAAAATAGATACTTGACATGTACTAGAAAAAGATACTCCTAATCAAGATCTATCATTATAGATATAGATGAGTCATTTTGGAGCATCCTGAAGGATTTTTGATGTTCTAGACGAAAATCAAAATCGATCAAGACTTCAAAATAGATACTTGACATGTACTAGAAAAAAGATACTCCTAATCAAGATCTATCATTATAGATATAGATGAGTCATTTTGGAGCATCCTGAAGGATTTTTGATGTTCTAGACGAAAATCAAATCACACCCAAAACCATCACCTGATCCTACCCAACCCCCAAAATCGATCAAGACTTCAAAATAGATACTTGACATGTACTAGAAAAAGATACTCCTAATCAAGATCTATCATTATAGATATAGATGAGTCATTTTGGAGCATCCTGAAGGATTTTTGATGTTCTAGACGAAAATCAAATCACACCCAAACCCATCACCTGATCCTTCCCAACCCCTCGATCAAGACTTCAAAATAGATACTTGACATGTACTAGAAAAAGATACTCCTAATCAAGATCTATCATTATAGATATAGGTGAGTCATTTTGGAGCATCCTGAAGGATTTTTGATGTTCTAGACGAAAATCAAATCACACCCAAAACCATCACCTGATCCTTCCCAACCCCCAAAATCGATCAAGACTTCAAAATAGATACTTGACATGTACTAGAAAAAGATACTCCTAATCAAGATCTATCATTATAGATATAGATGAGTCATTTTGGAGCATCCTGAAGGATTTTTGATGTTCTAGACGAAAATCAAATCACACCCAAAACCATCACCTGATCCTTCCCAACCCCCAAAATCGATCAAGACTTCAAAATAGATACTTGACATGTACTAGAAAAAGATACTCCTAATCAAGATCTATCATTATAGATATAGATGAGTCATTTTGGAGCATCCTGAAGGATTTTTGATGTTCTAGACGAAAATCAAATCACACCCAAAACCATCACCTGATCCTTCCCAACCCCCAAAATCGATCAAGACTTCAAAATAGATACTTGACATGTACTAGAAAAAGATACTCCTAATCAAGATCTATCATTATAGATATAGATGAGTCATTTTGGAGCATCCTGAAGGATTTTTGATGTTCTAGACGAAAATCAAATCACACCCAAAACCATCACCTGATCCTTCCCAACCCCCAAAATCGATCAAGACTTCAAAATAGATACTTGACATGTACTAGAAAAAGATACTCCTAATCAAGATCTATCATTATAGATATAGATGAGTCATTTTGGAGCATCCTGAAGGATTTTTGATGTTCTAGACGAAAATCAAATCACACCCAAAACCATCACCTGATCCTTCCCAACCCCCAAAATCGATCAAGACTTCAAAATAGATACTTGACATGTACTAGAAAAAGATACTCCTAATCAAGATCTATCATTATAGATATAGATGAGTCATTTTGGAGCATCCTGAAGGATTTTTGATGTTCTAGACGAAAATCAAATCACACCCAAAACCATCACCTGATCCTACCCAACCCCCAAAATCGATCAAGACTTCAAAATAGATACTTGACATGTACTAGAAAAAGATACTCCTAATCAAGATCTATCATTATAGATATAGATGAGTCATTTTGGAGCATCCTGAAGGATTTTTGATGTTCTAGACGAAAATCAAATCACACCCAAAACCATCACCTGATCCTTCCCAACCCCCAAAATCGATCAAGACTTCAAAATAGATACTTGACATGTACTAGAAAAAGATACTCCTAATCAAGATCTATCATTATAGATATAGATGAGTCATTTTGGAGCATCCTGAAGGATTTTTGATGTTCTAGACGAAAATCAAATCACACCCAAAACCATCACCTGATCCTTCCCAACCCCCAAAATCGATCAAGACTTCAAAATAGATACTTGACATGTACTAGAAAAAGATACTCCTAATCAAGATCTATCAATATAGATATAGATGAGTCATTTTGGAGCATCCTGAAGGATTTTTGATGTTCTAGACGAAAATCAAATCACACCCAAAACCATCACCTGATCCTTCCCAACCCCCAAAATCGATCAAGACTTCAAAATAGATACTTGACATGTACTAGAAAAAGATACTCCTAATCAAGATCTATCATTATAGATATAGATGAGTCATTTTGGAGCATCCTGAAGGATTTTTGATGTTCTAGACGAAAATCAAATCACACCCAAAACCATCACCTGATCCTTCCCAACCCCCAAAATCGATCAAGACTTCAAAAAAGATCCTTGACATGTACTAGAAAAAGATACTCCTAATCAAGATCTATCATTATAGATATAGATGAGTCATTTTGGAGCATCCTGAAGGATTTTTGATGTTCTAGACGAAAATCAAATCACACCCAAAACCATCACCTGATCCTTCCCAACCCCCAAAATCTATCAAGACTTCAAAATAGATACTTGACATGTACTAGAAAAAGATACTCCTAATCAAGATCTATCATTATAGATATAGATGAGTCATTTTGGAGCATCCTGAAGGATTTTTGATGTTCTAGACGAAAATCAAATCACACCCAAAACCATCACCTGATCCTTCCCAACCCCCAAAATCGATCAAGACTTCAAAATAGATACTTGACTAGAAAAAGATACTCCTAATCAAGATCTATCATTATAGATATAGATGAGTCATTTTGGAGCATCCTGAAGGATTTTTGATGTTCTAGACGAAAATCAAATCACACCCAAAACCATCACCTGATCCTTCCCAACCCCCAAAATCGATCAAGACTTCAAAATAGATACTTGACATGTACTAGAAAAAGATACTCCTAATCAAGATCTATCATTATAGATATAGATGAGTCATTTTGGAGCATCCTGAAGGATTTTTGATGTTCTAGACGAAAATCAAATCACACCCAAAACCATCACCTGATCCTTCCCAACCCCCAAAATCGATCAAGACTTCAAAATAGATACTTGACATGTACTAGAAAAAGATACTCCTAATCAAGATCTATCATTATAGATATAGATGAGTCATTTTGGAGCATCCTGAAGGATTTATGATGTTCTAGACGAAAATCAAATCACACCCAAAACCATCACCTGATCCTTCCCAACCCCCAAAATCGATCAAGACTTCAAAATAGATACTTGACATGTACTAGAAAAAGATACTCCTAATCAAGATCTATCATTATAGATATAGATGAGTCATTTTGGAGCATCCTGAAGGATTTTTGATGTTCTAGACGAAAATCAAATCACACCCAAAACCATCACCTGATCCTTCCCAACCCCCAAAATCGATCAAGACTTCAAAATAGATACCTGACATGTACTAGAAAAAGATACTCCTAATCAAGATCTATCATTATAGATATAGATGAGTCATTTTGGAGCATCCTGAAGGATTTTTGATGTTCTAGACGAAAATCAAATCACACCCAAAACCATCACCTGATCCTTCCCAACCCCCAAAATCGATCAAGACTTCAAAATAGATACTTGACATGTACTAGAAAAAGATACTCCTAATCAAGTACTATCATTATAGATATAGATGAGTCATTTTGGAGCATCCTGAAGGATTTTTGATGTTCTAGACGAAAATCAAATCACACCCAAAACCATCACCTGATCCTTCCCAACCCCCAAAATCGATCAAGACTTCAAAATAGATACTTGACATGTACTAGAAAAAGATACTCCTAATCAAGATCTATCATTATAGATATAGATGAGTCATTTTGGAGCATCCTGAAGGATTTTTGATGTTCTAGACGAAAATCAAATCACACCCAAAACCATCACCTGATCCTTCCCAACCCCCAAAATCGATCAAGACTTCAAAATAGATACTTGACATGTACTAGAAAAAGATACTCCTAATCAAGATCTATCATTATAGATATAGATGAGTCATTTTGGAGCATCCTGAAGGATTTTTGATGTTCTAGACGAAAATCAAATCACACCCAAAACCATCACCTGATCCTTCCCAACCCCCAAAATCGATCAAGACTTCAAAATAGATACTTGACATGTACTAGAAAAAGATACTCCTAATCAAGATCTATCATTATAGATATAGATGAGTCATTTTGGAGCATCCTGAAGGATTTTTGATGTTCTAGACGAAAATCAAATCACACCCAAAACCATCACCTGATCCTTTCCAACCCCCCAAAATCGATCAAGACTTCAAAATAGATACTTGACATGTACTAGAAAAAGATACTCCTAATCAAGATCTATCATTATAGATATAGATGAGTCATTTTGGAGCATCCTGAAGGATTTTTGATGTTCTAGACGAAAATCAAATCACACCCAAAACCATCACCTGATCCTTCCCAACCCCCAAAATCGATCAAGACTTCAAAATAGATACTTGACATGTACTAGAAAAAGATACTCCTAATCAAGATCTATCATTATAGATATAGATGAGTCATTTTGGAGCATCCTGAAGGATTTTTGATGTTCTAGACGAAAATCAAATCACACCCAAAACCATCACCTGATCCTTCCCAACCCCCAAAATCGATCAAGACTTCAAAATAGATATTGACATGTACTAGAAAAAGATACTCCTAATCAAGATCTATCATTATAGATATAGATGAGTCATTTTGGAGCATCCTGAAGGATTTTTGATGTTCTAGACGAAAATCAAATCACACCCAAAACCATCACCTGATCCTTCCCAACCCCCAAAATCGATCAAGACTTCAAAATAGATACTTGACATGTACTAGAAAAAGATACTCCTAATCAAGATCTATCATTATAGATATAGATGAGTCATTTTGGAGCATCCTGAAGGATTTTTGATGTTCTAGACGAAAATCAAATCACACCCAAAACCATCACCTGATCCTTCCCAACCCCCAAAATCGATCAAGACTTCAAAATAGATACTTGACATGTACTAGAAAAAGATACTCCTAATCAAGATCTATCATTATAGATAAACATGAGTCATTTTGGAGCATCCTGAAGGATTTTTGATGTTCTAGACGAAAATCAAATCACACCCAAAACCATCACCTGATCCTTCCCAACCCCCAAAATCGATCAGGACTTCAAAATAGATACATGAAATGTACTAGAAAAAGATACTCCTAATCAAGATCTATCATTATAGATATAGATGAGTCATTTTGGAGCATCCTGAAGGATTTTTGATGTTCTAGACGAAAATCAAATCACACCCAAAACCATCACCTGATCCTTCCCAACCCCCAAAATCGATCAAGACTTCAAAATAGATACTTGACATGTACTAGAAAAAGATACTCCTAATCAAGATCTATCATTATAGATATAGATGAGTCATTTTGGAGCATCCTGAAGGATTTTTGATGTTCTAGACGAAAATCAAATCACACCCAAAACCATCACCTGATCCTTCCCAACCCCCAAAATCGATCAAGACTTCAAAATAGATACTTGACATGTACTAGAAAAAGATACTCCTAATCAAGATCTATCATTATAGATATAGATGAGTCATTTTGGAGCATCCTGAAGGATTTTTGATGTTCTAGACGAAAATCAAATCACACCCAAAACCATCACCTGATCCTTCCCAACCCCCAAAATCGATCAAGACTTCAAAAAAGATACTTGACATGTACTAGAAAAAGATACTCCTAATCAAGATCTATCATTATAGATATAGATGAGTCATTTTGGAGCATCCTGAAGGATTTTTGATGTTCTAGACGAAAATCAAATCACACCCAAAACCATCACCTGATCCTTCCCAACCCCCAAAATCGATCAAGACTTCAAAATAGATACTTGACATGTACTAGAAAAAGATACTCCTAATCAAGATCTATCATTATAGATATAGATGAGTCATTTTGGAGCATCCTGAAGGATTTTTGATGTTCTAGACGAAAATCAAATCACACCCAAAACCATCACCTGATCCTTCCCAACCCCCAAAATCGATCAAGACTTCAAAATAGATACTTGACATGTACTAGAAAAAGATACTCCTAATCAAGATCTATCATTATAGATATAGATGAGTCATTTTGGAGCATCCTGAAGGATTTTTGATGTTCTAGACGAAAATCAAATCACACCCAAAACCATCACCTGATCCTTCCCAACCCCCAAAATCGATCAAGACTTCAAAATAGATACTTGACATGTACTAGAAAAAGATACTCCTAATCAAGATCTATCATTATAGATATAGATGAGTCATTTTGGAGCATCCTGAAGGATTTTTGATGTTCTAGACGAAAATCAAATCACACCCAAAACCATCACCTGATCCTTCCCAACCCCCAAAATCGATCAAGACTTTAAAATAGATACTTGACATGTACTAGAAAAAGATACTCCTAATCAAGATCTATCATTATAGATATAGATGAGTAATTTTGGAGCATCCTGAAGGATTTTTGATGTTCTAGACGAAAATCAAATCACACCCAAAACCATCACCTGATCCTTCCCAACCCCCAAAATCGATCAAGACTTCAAAATAGAAACTTGACATGTACTAGAAAAAGATACTCCTAATCAAGATCTATCATTATAGATATAGATGAGTCATTTTGGAGCATCCTGAAGGATTTTTGATGTTCTAGACGAAAATCAAATCACACCCAAAACCATCACCTGATCCTTCCCAACCCCCAAAATCGATCAAGACTTCAAAATAGATACTTGACATGTACTAGAAAAAGATACTCCTAATCAAGAACTATCATTATAGATATAGATGAGTCATTTTGGAGCATCCTGAAGGATTTTTGATGTTCTAGACGAAAATCAAATCACACCCAAAACCATCACCTGATCCTTCCCAACCCCCAAAATCGATCAAGACTTCAAAATAGATACTTGACATGTACTAGAAAAAGATACTCCTAATCAAGATCTATCATTATAGATATAGATGAGTCATTTTGGAGCATCCTGAAGGATTTTTGATGTTCTAGACGAAAATCAAATCACACCCAAAACCATCACCTGATCCTTCCCAACCCCCAAAATCGATCAAGACTTCAAAATAGATACTTGACATGTACTAGAAAAAGATACTCCTAATCAAGATCTATCATTATAGATATAGATGAGTCATTTTGGAGCATCCTGAAGGATTTTTGATGTTCTAGACGAAAATCAAATCACACCCAAAACCATCACCTGATCCTTCCCAACCCCCAAAATCGATCAAGACTTCAAAATATATACTTGACATGTACTAGAAAAAGATACTCCTAATCAAGATCTATCATTATAGATATAGATGAGTCATTTTGGAGCATCCTGAAGGATTTTTGATGTTCTAGACGAAAATCAAATCACACCCAAAACCATCACCTGATCGTTCCCAACCCCCAAAATCGATCAAGACTTCAAAATAGATACTTGACATGTACTAGAAAAAGATACTCCTAATCAAGATCTATCATTATAGATATAGATGAGTCATTTTGGAGCATCCTGAAGGATTTTTGATGTTCTAGACGAAAATCAAATCACACCCAAAACCATCACCTGATCCTTCCCAACCCCCAAAATCGATCAAGACTTCAAAATAGATACTTGACATGTACTAGAAAAAGATACTCCTAATCAAGATCTATCATTATAGATATAGATGAGTCATTTTGGAGCATCCTGAAGGATTTTTGATGTTCTAGACGAAAATCAAATCACACCCAAAACCATCACCTGATCCTTCCCAACCCCCAAAATCGATCAAGACTTCAAAATAGATACTTGACATGTACTAGAAAAAGATACTCCTAATCAAGATCTATCATTATAGATATAGATGAGTCATTTTGGAGCATCCTGAAGGATTTTTGATGTTCTAGACGAAAATCAAATCACACCCAAAACCATCACCTGATCCTTCCCAACCCCCAAAATCGATCAAGACTTCAAAATAGATACTTGACATGTACTAGAAAAAGATACTCCTAATCAAGATCTATCATTATAGATATAGATGAGTCATTTTGGAGCATCCTGAAGGATTTTTGATGTTCTAGACGAAAATCAAATCACACCCAAAACCATCACCTGATCCTTCCCAACCCCCAAAATCGATCAAGACTTCAAAATAGATACTTGACATGTACTAGAAAAAGATACTCCTAATCAAGATCTATCATTATAGATATAGATGAGTCATTTTGGAGCATCCTGAAGGATTTTTGATGTTCTAGACGAAAATCAAATCACACCCAAAACCATCACCTGATCGTTCCCAACCCCCAAAATCGATCAAGACTTCAAAATAGATACTTGACATGTACTAGAAAAAGATACTCCTAATCAAGATCTATCATTATAGATATAGATGAGTCATTTTGGAGCATCCTGAAGGATTTTTGATGTTCTAGACGAAAATCAAATCACACCCAAAACCATCACCTGATCCTTCCCAACCCCCAAAATCGATCAAGACTTCAAAATAGATACTTGACATGTACTAGAAAAAGATACTCCTAATCAAGATCTATCATTATAGATATAGATGAGTCATTTTGGAGCATCCTGAAGGATTTTTGATGTTCTAGACGAAAATCAAATCACACCCAAAACCATCACCTAATCCTTCCCAACCCCCAAAATCGATCAAGACTTCAAAATAGATACTTGACATGTACTAGAAAAAGATACTCCTAATCAAGATCTATCATTATAGATATAGATGAGTCATTTTGGAGCATCCTGAAGGATTTTTGATGTTCTAGACGAAAATCAAATCACACCCAAAACCATCACCTGATCCTTCCCAACCCCCAAAATCGATCAAGACTTCAAAATAGATACTTGACATGTACTAGAAAAAGATACTCCTAATCAAGATCTATCATTATAGATATAGATGAGTCATTTTGGAGCATCCTGAAGGATTTTTGATGTTCTAGACGAAAATCAAATCACACCCAAAACCATCACCTGATCCTTCCCAACCCCCAAAATCGATCAAGACTTGAAAATAGATACTTGACATGTACTAGAAAAAGATACTCCTAATCAAGATCTATCATTATAGATATAGATGAGTCATTTTGGAGCATCCTGAAGGATTTTTGATGTTCTAGACGAAAATCAAATCACACCCAAAACCATCACCTGATCCTTCCCAACCCCCAAAATCGATCAAGACTTCAAAATAGATACTTGACATGTACTAGAAAAAGATACTCCTAATCAAGATCTATCATTATAGATATAGATGAGTCATTTTGGAGCATCCTGAAGGATTTTTGATGTTCTAGACGAAAATCAAATCACACCCAAAACCATCACCTGATCCTTCCCAACCCCCAAAATCGATCAAGACTTCAAAATAGATACTTGACATGTACTAGAAAAAGATACTCCTAATCAAGATCTATCATTATAGATATAAATGAGTCATTTTGGAGCATCCTGAAGGATTTTTGATGTTCTAGACGAAAATCAAATCACACCCAAAACCATCACCTGATCCTTCCCAACCCCCAAAATCGATCAAGACTTCAAAATAGATACTTGACATGTGCTAGAAAAAGATACTCCTAATCAAGATCTATCATTATAGATATAGATGAGTCATTTTGGAGCATCCTGAAGGATTTTTGATGTTCTAGACGAAAATCAAATCACACCCAAAACCATCACCTGATCCTTCCCAACCCCCAAAATCGATCAAGACTTCAAAATAGATACTTGACATGTACTAGAAAAAGATACTCCTAATCAAGATCTATCATTATAGATATAGATGAGTCATTTTGGAGCATCCTGAAGGATTTTTGATGTTCTAGACGAAAATCAAATCACACCCAAAACCATCACCTGATCCTTCCCAACCCCCAAAATCGATCAAGACTTCAAAATAGATACTTGACATGTACTAGAAAAAGATACTCCTAATCAAGATCTATCATTATAGATATAGATGAGTCATTTTGGAGCATCCTGAAGGATTTTTGATGTTCTAGACGAAAATCAAATCACACCCAAAACCATCACCTGATCCTTCCCAACCCCCAAAATCGATCATGACTTCAAAATAGATACTTGACATGTACTAGAAAAAGATACTCCTAATCAAGATCTATCATTATAGATATAGATGAGTCATTTTGGAGCATCCTGAAGGATTTTTGATGTTCTAGACGAAAATCAAATCACACCCAAAACCATCACCTGATCCTTCCCAACCCCCAAAATCGATCAAGACTTCAAAATAGATACTTGACATGTACTAGAAAAAGATACTCCTAATCAAGATCTATCATTATAGATATAGATGAGTCATTTTGGAGCATCCTGAAGGATTTTTGATGTTCTAGACGAAAATCAAATCACACCCAAAACCATCACCTGATCCTTCCCAACCCCCAAAATCGATCAAGACTTCAAAATAGATACTTGACATGTACTAGAAAAAGATACTCCTAATCAAGATCTATCATTATAGATATAGATGAGTCATTTTGGAGCATCCTGAAGGATTTTTGATGTTCTAGACGAAAATCAAATCACACCCAAAACCATCACCTGATCCTTCCCAACCCCCAAAATCGATCAAGACTTCAAAATAGATACTTGACATGTACTAGAAAAAGATACTCCTAATCCAGATCTATCATTATAGATATAGATGAGTCATTTTGGAGCATCCTGAAGGATTTTTGATGTTCTAGACGAAAATCAAATCACACCCAAAACCATCACCTGATCCTTCCCAACCCCCAAAATCGATCAAGACTTCAAAAAAGATACTTGACATGTACTAGAAAAAGATACTCCTAATCAAGATCTATCATTATAGATATAGATGAGTCATTTTGGAGCATCCTGAAGGATTTTTGATGTTCTAGACGAAAATCAAATCACACCCAAAACCATCACCTGATCCTTCCCAACCCCCAAAATCGATCAAGACTTCAAAATAGATACTTGACATGTACTAGAAAAAGATACTCCTAATCAAGATCTATCATTATAGATATAGATGAGTCATTTTGGAGCATCCTGAAGGATTTTTGATGTTCTAGACGAAAATCAAATCACACCCAAAACCATCACCTGATCCCTCCCAACCCCCAAAATCGATCAAGACTTCAAAATAGATACTTGACATGTACTAGAAAAAGATACTCCTAATCAAGATCTATCATTATAGATATAGATGAGTCATTTTGGAGCATCCTGAAGGATTTTTGATGTTCTAGACGAAAATCAAATCACACCCAAAACCATCACCTGATCCTTCCCAACCCCCAAAATCGATCAAGACTTCAAAATAGATACTTGACATGTACTAGAAAAAGATACTCCTAATCAAGATCTATCATTATAGATATAGATGAGTCATTTTGGAGCATCCTGAAGGATTTTTGATGTTCTAGACGAAAATCAAATCACACCCAAAACCATCACCTGATCCTTCCCAACCCCCAAAATCGATCAAGACTTCAAAATAGATACTTGACATGTACTAGAAAAAGATACTCCTAATCAAGATCTATCATTATAGATATAGATGAGTCATTTTGGAGCATTCTGAAGGATTTTTGATGTTCTAGACGAAAATCAAATCACACCCAAAACCATCACCTGATCCTTCCCAACCCCCAAAATCGATCAAGACTTCAAAATAGATACTTGACATGTACTAGAAAAAGATACTCCTAATCAAGATCTATCATTATAGATATAGATGAGTCATTTTGGAGCATCCTGAAGGATTTTTGATGTTCTAGACGAAAATCAAATCACACCCAAAACTATCACCTGATCCTTCCCAACCCCCAAAATCGATCAAGACTACAAAATAGATACTTGACATGTACTAGAAAAAGATACTCCTAATCAAGATCTATCATTATAGATATAGATGAGTCATTTTGGAGCATCCTGAAGGATTTTTGATGTTCTAGACGAAAATCAAATCACACCCAAAACCATCACCTGATCCTTCCCAACCCCCAAAATCGATCAAGACTTCAAAATAGATACTTGACATGTACTAGAAAAAGATACTCCTAATCAAGATCTATCATTATAGATATAGATGAGTCATTTTGGAGCATCCTGAAGGATTTTTGATGTTCTAGACGAAAATCAAATCACACCCAAAACCATCACCTGATCCTTCCCAACCCCCAAAATCCATCAAGACTTCAAAATAGATACTTGACATGTACTAGAAAAAGATACTCCTAATCAAGATCTATCATTATAGATATAGATGAGTCATTTTGGAGCATCCTGAAGGATTTTTGATGTTCTAGACGAAAATCAAATCACACCCAAAACCATCACCTGATCCTTCCCAACCCCCAAAATCGATCAAGACTTCAAAATAGATACTTGACATGTACTAGAAAAAGATACTCCTAATCAAGATCTATCATTATAGATATAGATGAGTCATTTTGGAGCATCCTGAAGGATTTTTGATGTTCTAGACGAAAATCAAATCACACCCAAAACCATCACCTGATCCTTCCCAACCCCCAAAATCGATCAAGACTTCAAAATAGATACTTGACATGTACTAGAAAAAGATACTCCTAATCAAGATCTATCATTATAGATATAGATGAGTCATTTTGGAGCATCCTGAAGGATTTTTGATGTTCTAGACGAAAATCAAATCACACCCAAAACCATCACCTAATCCTTCCCAACCCCCAAAATCGATCAAGACTTCAAAATAGATACTTGACATGTACTAGAAAAAGATACTCCTAATCAAGATCTATCATTATAGATATAGATGAGTCATTTTGGAGCATCCTGAAGGATTTTTGATGTTCTAGACGAAAATCAAATCACACCCAAAACCATCACCTGATCCTTCCCAACCCCCAAAATCGATCAAGACTTCAAAATAGATACTTGACATGTACTAGAAAAAGATACTCCTAATCAAGATCTATCATTATAGATATAGATGAGTCATTTTGGAGCATCCTGAAGGATTTTTGATGTTCTAGACGAAAATCAAATCACACCCAAAACCATCACCTGATCCTTCCCAACCCCCAAAATCGATCAAGACTTCAAAATAGATACTTGACATGTACTAGAAAAAGATACTCCTAATCAAGATCTATCATTATAGATATAGATGAGTCATTTTGGCGCATCCTGAAGGATTTTTGATGTTCTAGACGAAAATCAAATCACACCCAAAACCATCACCTGATCCTTCCCAACCCCCAAAATCGATCAAGACTTCAAAATAGATACTTGACATGTACTAGAAAAAGATACTCCTAATCAAGATCTATCATTATAGATATAGATGAGTCATTTTGGAGCATCCTGAAGGATTTTTGATGTTCTAGACGAAAATCAAATCACACCCAAAACCATCACCTGATCCTTCCCAGCCCCCAAAATCGATCAAGACTTCAAAATAGATACTTGACATGTACTAGAAAAAGATACTCCTAATAAAGATCTATCATTATAGATATAGATGAGTCATTTTGGAGCATCCTGAAGGATTTTTGATGTTCTAGACGAAAATCAAATCACACCCAAAACCATCACCTGATCCTTCCCAACCCCCAAAATCGATCAAGACTTCAAAATAGATACTTGACATGTACTAGAAAAAGATACTCCTAATCAAGATCTATCATTATAGATATAGATGAGTCATTTTGGAGCATCCTGAAGGATTTTTGATGTTCTAGACGAAAATCAAATCACACCCAAAACCATCACCTGATCCTTCCCAACCCCCAAAATCGATCAAGACTTCAAAATAGATACTTGACATGTACTAGAAAAAGATACTCCTAATCAAGATCTATCATTATAGATATAGATGAGTCATTTTGGAGCATCCTGAAGGATTTTTGATGTTCTAGACGAAAATCAAATCACACCCAAAACCATCACCTGATCCTTCCCAACCCCCAAAATCGATCAAGACTTCAAAATAGATACTTGACATGTACTAGAAAAACATACTCCTAATCAAGATCTATCATTATAGATATAGATGAGTCATTTTGGAGCATCCTGAAGGATTTTTGATGTTCTAGACGAAAATCAAATCACACCCAAAACCATCACCTGATCCTTCCCAACCCCCAAAATCGATCAAGACTTCAAAATAGATACTTGACATGTACTAGAAAAAGATACTCCTAATCAAGATCTATCATTATAGATATAGATGAGTCATTTTGGAGCATCCTGAAGGATTTTTGATGTTCTAGACGAAAATCAAATCACACCCAAAACCATCACCTGATCCTTCCCAACCTCCAAAATCGATCAAGACTTCAAAATAGATACTTGACATGTACTAGAAAAAGATACTCCTAATCAAGATCTATCATTATAGATATAGATGAGTCATTTTGGAGCATCCTGAAGGATTTTTGATGTTCTAGACGAAAATCAAATCACACCCAAAACCATCACCTGATCCTTCCCAACCCCCAAAATCGATCAAGACTTCAAAATAGATACTTGACATGTACTAGAAAAAGATACTCCTAATCAAGATCTATCATTATAGATATAGATGAGTCATTTTGGAGCATCCTGAAGGATTTTTGATGTTCTAGACGAAAATCAAATCACACCCAAAACCATCACCTAATCCTTCCCAACCCCCAAAATCGATCAAGACTTCAAAATAGATACTTGACATGTACTAGAAAAAGATACTCCTAATCAAGATCTATCATTATAGATATAGATGAGTCATTTTGGAGCATCCTGAAGGATTTTTGATGTTCTAGACGAAAATCAAATCACACCCAAAACCATCACCTGATCCTTCCCAACCCCCAAAATCGATCAAGACTTCAAAATAGATACTTGACATGTACTAGAAAAAGATACTCCTAATCAAGATCTATCATTATAGATATAGATGAGTCATTTTGGAGCATCCTGAAGGATTTTTGATGTTCTAGACGAAAATCAAATCACACCCAAAACCATCACCTGATCCTTCCCAACCCCCAAAATCGATCAAGACTTCAAAATAGATACTTGACATGTACTAGAAAAAGATACTCCTAATCAAGATCTATCATTATAGATATAGATGAGTCATTTTGGCGCATCCTGAAGGATTTTTGATGTTCTAGACGAAAATCAAATCACACCCAAAACCATCACCTGATCCTTCCCAACCCCCAAAATCGATCAAGACTTCAAAATAGATACTTGACATGTACTAGAAAAAGATACTCCTAATCAAGATCTATCATTATAGATATAGATGAGTCATTTTGGAGCATCCTGAAGGATTTTTGATGTTCTAGACGAAAATCAAATCACACCCAAAACCATCACCTGATCCTTCCCAACCCCCAAAATCGATCAAGACTTCAAAATAGATACTTGACATGTACTAGAAAAAGATACTCCTAATCAAGATCTATCATTATAGATATAGATGAGTCATTTTGGAGCATCCTGAAGGATTTTTGATGTTCTAGACGAAAATCAAATCACACCCAAAACCATCACCTGATCCTTCCCAACCCCCAAAATCGATCAAGACTTCAAAATAGATACTTGACATGTACTAGAAAAAGATACTCCTAATCAAGATCTATCATTATAGATATAGATGAGTCATTTTGGAGCATCCTGAAGGATTTTTGATGTTCTAGACGAAAATCAAATCACACCCAAAACCATCACCTGATCCTTCCCAACCCCCAAAATCGATCAAGACTTCAAAATAGATACTTGACATGTACTAGAAAAAGATACTCCTAATCAAGATCTATCATTATAGATATAGATGAGTCATTTTGGAGCATCCTGAAGGATTTTTGATGTTCTAGACGAAAATCAAATCACACCCAAAACCATCACCTGATCCTTCCCAACCCCCAAAATCGATCAAGACTTCAAAATAGATACTTGACATGTACTAGAAAAACATACTCCTAATCAAGATCTATCATTATAGATATAGATGAGTCATTTTGGAGCATCCTGAAGGATTTTTGATGTTCTAGACGAAAATCAAATCACACCCAAAACCATCACCTGATCCTTCCCAACCCCCAAAATCGATCAAGACTTCAAAATAGATACTTGACATGTACTAGAAAAAGATACTCCTAATCAAGATCTATCATTATAGATATAGATGAGTCATTTTGGAGCATCCTGAAGGATTTTTGATGTTCTAGACGAAAATCAAATCACACCCAAAACCATCACCTGATCCTTCCCAACCCCCAAAATCGATCAAGACTTCAAAAAAGATACTTGACATGTACTAGAAAAAGATACTCCTAATTAAGATCTATCATTATAGATATATATGAGTCATTTTGGAGCATCCTGAAGGATTTTTGATGTTCTAGACGAAAATCAAATCACACCCAAAACCATCACCTGATCCTTCCCAACCCCCAAAATCGATCAAGACTTCAAAATAGATACTTGACATGTACTAGAAAAAGATACTCCTAATCAAGATCTATCATTATAGATATAGATGAGTCATTTTGGAGCATCCTGAAGGATTTTTGATGTTCTAGACGAAAATCAAATCACACCCAAAACCATCACCTGATCCCTCCCAACCCCCAAAATCGATCAAGACTTCAAAATAGATACTTGACATGTACTAGAAAAAGATACTCCTAATCAAGATCTATCATTATAGATATAGATGAGTCATTTTGGAGCATCCTGAAGGATTTTTGATGTTCTAGACGAAAATCAAATCACACCCAAAACCATCACCTGATCCTTCCCAACCCCCAAAATCGATCAAGACTTCAAAATAGATACTTGACATGTACTAGAAAAAGATACTCCTAATCAAGATCTATCATTATAGATATAGATGAGTCATTTTGGAGCATCCTGAAGGATTTTTGATGTTCTAGACGAAAATCAAATCACACCCAAAACCATCACCTGATCCTTCCCAACCCCCAAAATCGATCAAGACTTCAAAATAGATACTTGACATGTACTAAAAAAAGATACTCCTAATCAAGATCTATCATTATAGATATAGATGAGTCATTTTGGAGCATCCTGAAGGATTTTTGATGTTCTAGACGAAAATCAAATCACACCCAAAACCATCACCTGATCCTTCCCAACCCCCAAAATCGATCAAGACTTCAAAATAGATACTTGACATGTACTAGAAAAAGATACTCCTAATCAAGATCTATCATTATAGATATAGATGAGTCATTTTGGAGCATCCTGAAGGATTTTTGATGTTCTAGACGAAAATCAAATCACACCCAAAACCATCACCTGATCCTTCCCAACCCCCAAAATCGATCAAGACTTCAAAATAGATACTTGACATGTATTAGAAAAAGATACTCCTAATCAAGATCTATCATTATAGATATAGATGAGTCATTTGGAGCATCCTGAAGGATTTTTGATGTTCTAGACAAAAATCAAATCACACCCAAAACCATCACCTGATCCTTCCCAACCCCCAAAATCGATCAAGACTTCAAAATAGATACTTGACATGTACTAGAAAAAGATACTCCTAATCAAGATCTATCATTCCCAAAACCATCACCTGATCCTTCCCAACCCCCAAAATCGATCAAGACTTCAAAATAGATACTTGACATGTACTAGAAAAAGATACTCCTAATCAAGATCTATCATTATAGATATAGATGAGTCATTTTGGAGCATCCTGAAGGATTTTTGATGTTCTAGACGAAAATCAAATCACACCCAAAACCATCACCTGATCCCTCCCAACCCCCAAAATCGATCAAGACTTCAAAATAGATACTTGACATGTACTAGAAAAAGATACTCCTAATCAAGATCTATCATTATAGATATAGATGAGTCATTTTGGAGCATCCTGAAGGATTTTTGATGTTCTAGACGAAAATCAAATCACACCCAAAACCATCACCTGATCCTTCCCAACCCCCAAAATCGATCAAGACTTCAAAATAGATACTTGACATGTACTAGAAAAAGATACTCCTAATCAAGATCTATCATTATATATATAGATGAGTCATTTTGGAGCATCCTGAAGGATTTTTGATGTTCTAGACGAAAATCAAATCACATCCAAAACCATCTCCTGATCCTTCCCAACCCCCAAAATCGATCAAGACTTCAAAATAGATGCTTGACATGTACTAGAAAAAGATACTCCTAATCAAGATCTATCATTATAGATATAGATGAGTCATTTTGGAGCATCCTGAAGGATACTCCTAATCAAGATCTATCATTATAGATATAGATGAGTCATTTTGGAGCATCCTGAAGGATTTTTGATGTTCTAGACGAAAATCAAATCACATCCAAAACCATCACCTGATCCTTCCCAACCCCCAAAATCGATCAAGACTTCAAAATAGATACTTGACATGTACTAGAAAAAGATACTCCTAATCAAGATCTATCATTATAGATATAGATGAGTCATTTTGGAGCATCCTGAAGGATTTTTGATGTTCTAGACGAAAATCAAATCACACCCAAAACCATCACCTGATCCTTCCCAACCCCCAAAATCGATCAAGACTTCAAAATAGATACTTGACATGTACTAGAAAAAGATACTCCTAATCAAGATCTATCATTATAGATATAGATGAGGCATTTTGGAGCATCCTGAAGGATTTTTGATGTTCTAGACGAAAATCAAATCACACCCAAAACCATCACCTGATTCTTCCCAACCCCCAAAATCGATCAAGACTTCAAAATAGATACTTGACATGCACTAAAAAAAGATACTCCTAATCAAGATCTATCATTATAGATATAGATGAGTCATTTTGGAGCATCCTGAAGGATTTTTGATGTTCTAGACGAAAATCAAATCACACCCAAAACCATCACCTGATCCTTCCCAACCCCCAAAATCGATCAAGACTTCAAAATAGATACTTGACATGTACTAGAAAAAGATACTCCTAATCAAGATCTATCATTATAGATATAGATGAGTCATTTTGGAGCATCCTGAAGGATTTTTGATGTTCTAGACGAAAATCAAATCACACCCAAAACCATCACCTGATCCTTCCCAACCCCCAAAATCGATCAAGACTTCAAAATAGATACTTGACATGTACTAGAAAAACATACTCCTAATCAAGATCTATCATTATAGATATAGATGAGTCATTTTGGAGCATCCTGAAGGATTTTTGATGTTCTAGACGAAAATCAAATCACACCCAAAACCATCACCTGATCCTTCCCAACCCCCAAAATCGATCAAGACTTCAAAATAGATACTTGACATGTACTAGAAAAAGATACTCCTAATCAAGATCTATCATTATAGATATAGATGAGTCATTTTGGAGCATCCTGAAGGATTTTTGATGTTCTAGACGAAAATCAAATCACACCCAAAACCATCACCTGATCCTTCCCAACCCCCAAAATCGATCAAGACTTCAAAATAGATACTTGACATGTACTAGAAAAAGATACTCCTAATCAAGATCTATCATTATAGATATAGATGAGTCATTTTGGAGCATCCTGAAGGATTTTTGATGTTCAAGACGAAAATCAAATCACACCCAAAACCATCACCTGATCCTTCCCAACCCCCAAAATCGATCAAGACTTCAAAATAGATACTTGACATGTACTAGAAAAAGATACTCCTAATCAAGATCTATCATTATAGATATAGATGAGTCATTTTGGAGCATCCTGAAGGATTTTTGATGTTCTAGACGAAAATCAAATCACACCCAAAACCATCACCTGATCCTTCTTAACCCCCAAAATCGATCAAGACTTCAAAATAGATACTTGACATGTACTAGAAAAAGATACTCCTAATCAAGATCTATCATTATAGATATAGATGAGTCATTTTGGAGCATCCTGAAGGATTTTTGATGTTCTAGACGAAAATCAAATCACACCCAAAACCATCACCTGATCCTTCTTAACCCCCAAAATCGATCAAGACTTCAAAATAGATACTTGACATGTACTAGAAAAAGATACTCCTAATCAAGATCTATCATTATAGATATAGATGAGTCATTTTGGAGCATCCTGAAGGATTTTTGATGTTCTAGACGAAAATCAAATCACACCCAAGACCATCACCTGATCCTTCCCAACCCCCAAAATCGATCAAGACTTCAAAATAGATACTTGACATGTACTAGAAAAAGATACTCCTAATCAAGATCTATCATTATAGATATAGATGAGTCATTTTGGAGCATCCTGAAGGATTTTTGATGTTCTAGACGAAAATCAAATCACACCCAAAACCATCACCTGATCCTTCCCAACCCCCAAAATCGATCAAGACTTCAAAATAGATACTTGACATGTACTAGAAAAAGATACTCCTAATCAAGATCTATCATTATAGATATAGATGAGTCATTTTGGAGCATCCTGAAGGATTTTTGATGTTCTAGACGAAAATCAAATCACACCCAAAACCATCACCTGATCCTTCCCAACCCCCAAAATCGATCAAGACTTCAAAATAGATACTTGACATGTACTAGAAAAAGATACTCCTAATCAAGATCTATCATTATAGATATAGATGAGTCATTTTGGAGCATCCTGAAGGATTTTTGATGTTCTAGACGAAAATCAAATCACACCCAAAACCATCACCTGATCCTTCCCAACCCCCAAAATCGATCAAGACTTCAAAATAGATACTTGACATGTACTAGAAAAAGATACTCCTAATCAAGATCTATCATTATAGATATAGATGAGTCATTTTGGAGCATCCTGAAGGATTTTTGATGTTCTAGACGAAAATCAAATCACACCCAAAACCATCACCTGATCCTTCCCAACCCCCAAAATCGATCAAGACTTCAAAATAGATACTTGACATGTACTAGAAAAAGATACTCCTAATCAACATCTATCATTATAGATATAGATGAGTCATTTTGGAGCATCCTGAAGGATTTTTGATGTTCTAGACGAAAATCAAATCACACCCAAAACCATCACCTGATCCTTCCCAACCCCCAAAATCGATCAAGACTTCAAAATAGATACTTGACATGTACTAGAAAAAGATACTCCTAATCAAGATCTATCATTATAGATATAGATGAGTCATTTTGGAGCATCCTGAAGGATTTTTGATGTTCTAGACGAAAATCAAATCACACCCAAAACCATCGCCTGATCCTTCCCAACCCCCAAAATCGATCAAGACTTCAAAATAGATACTTGACATGTACTAGAAAAAGATACTCCTAATCAAGATCTATCATTATAGATATAGATGAGTCATTTTGGAGCATCCTGAAGGATTTTTGATGTTCTAGACGAAAATCAAATCACACCCAAAACCATCACCTGATCCTTCCCAACCCCCAAAATCGATCAAGACTTCAAAATAGATACTTGACATGTACTAGAAAAAGATACTCCTAATCAAGATCTATCATTATAGATATAGATGAGTCATTTTGGAGCATCCTGAAGGATTTTTGATGTTCTAGACGAAAATCAAATCACACCCAAAACCATCACCTGATCCTTCCCAACCCCCAAAATCGATCAAGACTTCAAAATAGATACTTGACATGTACTAGAAAAAGATACTCCTAATCAAGATCTATCATTATAGATATAGATGAGTCATTTTGGAGCATCCTAAAGGATTTTTGATGTTCTAGACGAAAATCAAATCACACCCAAAACCATCACCTGATCCTTCCCAACCCCCAAAATCGATCAAGACTTCAAAATAGATACTTGACACGTACTAGAAAAAGATACTCCTAATCAAGATCTATCATTATAGATATAGATAAGTCACTTTGGAGCATCCTGAAGGATTTTTGATGTTCTAGACGAAAATCAAATCACACCCAAAACCATCACCTGATCCTTCCCAACCCCCAAAATCGATCAAGACTTCAAAATAGATACTTGACATGTACTAGAAAAAGATACTCCTAATCAAGATCTATCATTATAGATATAGATGAGTCATTTTGGAGCATCCTGAAGGATTTTTAATGTTCTAGACGAAAATCAAATCACACCCAAAACCATCACCTGATCCTTCCCAACCCCCAAAATCGATCAAGACTTCAAAATAGATACTTGACATGTACTAGAAAAAGATACTCCTAATCAAGATCTATCATTATAGATATAGATGAGTCATTTTGGAGCATCCTGAAGGATTTTTGATGTTCTAGACGAAAATCAAATCACACCCAAAACCATCACCTGATCCTTCCCAACCCCTAAAATCGATCAAGACTTCAAAATAGATACTTGACATGTACTAGAAAAAGATACTCCTAATCAAGATCTATCATTATAGATATAGATGAGTCATTTTGGAGCATCCTGAAGGATTTTTGATGTTCTAGACGAAAATCAAATCACACCCAAAACCATCACCTGATCCTTCCCAACCCCCAAAATCGATCAAGACTTCAAAATAGATACTTGACATGTACTAGAAAAAGATACTCCTAATCAAGATCTATCATTATAGATATAGATGAGTCATTTTGGAGCATCCTGAAGGATTTTTGATGTTCTAGACGAAAATCAAATCACACCCAAAACCATCACCGGATCCTTCCCAACCCCCAAAATCGATCAAGACTTCAAAATAGATACTTGACATGTACTAGAAAAAGATACTCCTAATCAAGATCTATCATTATAGATATAGATGAGTCATTTTGGAGCATCCTGAAGGATTTTTGATGTTCTAGACGAAAATCAAATCACACCCAAAACCATCACCTGATCCTTCCCAACCCCCAAAATCGATCAAGACTTCAAAATAGATACTTGACATGTACTAGAAAAAGATACTCCTAATCAAGATCTATCATTATAGATATAGATGAGTCATTTTGGAGCATCCTGAAGGATTTTTGATGTTCTAGACGAAAATCAAATCACACCCAAAACCATCACCTGATCCTTCCCAACCCCCAAAATCGATCAAGACTTCAAAATAGATACTTGACATGTACTAGAAAAAGATACTCCTAATCAAGATCTATCATTATAGATATAGATGAGTCATTTTGGAGCATCCTGAAGGATTTTTGATGTTCTAGACGAAAATCAAATCACACCCAAAACCATCACCTGATCCTTCCCAACCCCCAAAATCGATCAAGACTTCAAAATAGATACTTGACATGTACTAGAAAAAGATACTCCTAATCAAGATCTATCATTATAGATATAGATGAGTCATTTTGGAGCATCCTGAAGGATTTTTGATGTTCTAGACGAAAATCAAATCACACCCAAAACCATCACCTGATCCTTCCCAACCCCCAAAATCGATCAAGACTTCAAAATAGATACTTGACATGTACTAGAAAAAGATACTCCTAATCAAGATCTATCATTATAGATATAGATGAGTCATTTTGGAGCATCCTGAAGGATTTTTGATGTTCTAGACGAAAATCAAATCACACCCAAAACCATCACCTGATCCTTCCCAACCCCCAAAATCGATCAAGAGTTCAAAATAGATACTTGACATGTACTAGAAAAAGATACTCCTAATCAAGATCTATCATTATAGATATAGATGAGTCATTTTGGAGCATCCTGAAGGATTTTTGATGTTCTAGACGAAAATCAAATCACACCCAAAACCATCACCTGATCCTTCCCAACCCCCAAAATCGATCAAGACTTCAAAATAGATACTTGACATGTACTAGAAAAAGATACTCCTAATCAAGATCTATCATTATAGATATAGATGAGTCATTTTGGAGCATCCTGAAGGATTTTTGATGTTCTAGACGAAAATCAAATCACACCCAAAACCATCACCTGATCCTTCCCAACCCCCAAAATCGATCAAGACTTCAAAATAGATACTTGACATGTACTAGAAAAAGATACTCCTAATCAAGATCTATCATTATAGATATAGATGAGTCATTTTGGAGCATCCTGAAGGATTTTTGATGTTCTAGACGAAAATCAAATCACACCCAAAACCATCACCTGATCCTTCCCAACCCCCAAAATCGATCAAGACTTCAAAATAGATACTTGACATGTAGTAGAAAAAGATACTCCTAATCAAGATCTATCATTATAGATATAGATGAGTCATTTTGGAGCATCCTGAAGGATTTTTGATGTTCTAGACGAAAATCAAATCACACCCAAAACCATCACCTGATCCTTCCCAACCCCTAAAATCGATCAAGACTTCAAAATAGATACTTGACATGTACTAGAAAAAGATACTCCTAATCAAGATCTATCATTATAGATATAGATGAGTCATTTTGGAGCATCCTGAAGGATTTTTGATGTTCTAGACGAAAATCAAATCACACCCAAAACCATCACCTGATCCTTCCCAACCCCCAAAATCGATCAAGACTTCAAAATAGATACTTGACATGTACTAGAAAAAGATACTCCTAATCAAGATCTATCATTATAGATATAGATGAGTCATTTTGGAGCATCCTGAAGGATTTTTGATGTTCTAGACGAAAATCAAATCACACCCAAAACCATCACCGGATCCTTCCCAACCCCCAAAATCGATCAAGACTTCAAAATAGATACTTGACATGTACTAGAAAAAGATACTCCTAATCAAGATCTATCATTATAGATATAGATGAGTCATTTTGGAGCATCCTGAAGGATTTTTGATGTTCTAGACGAAAATCAAATCACACCCAAAACCATCACCTGATCCTTCCCAACTCCCAAAATCGATCAAGACTTCAAAATAGATACTTGACATGTACTAGAAAAAGATACTCCTAATCAAGATCTATCATTATAGATATAGATGAGTCATTTTGGAGCATCCTGAAGGATTTTTGATGTTCTAGACGAAAATCAAATCACACCCAAAACCATCACCTGATCCTTCCCAACCCCCAAAATCGATCAAGACTTCAAAATAGATACTTGACATGTACTAGAAAAAGATACTCCTAATCAAGATCTATCATTATAGATATAGATGAGTCATTTTGGAGCATCCTGAAGGATTTTTGATGTTCTAGACGAAAATCAAATCACACCCAAAACCATCACCTGATCCTTCCCAACCCCCAAAATCGATCAAGACTTCAAAATAGATACTTGACATGTACTAGAAAAAGATACTCCTAATCAAGATCTATCATTATAGATATAGATGAGTCATTTTGGAGCATCCTGAAGGATTTTTGATGTTCTAGACGAAAATCAAATCACACCCAAAACCATCACCTGATCCTTCCCAACCCCCAAAATCGATCAAGACTTCAAAATAGATACTTGACATGTACAAGAAAAAGATACTCCTAATCAAGATCTATCATTATAGATATAGATGAGTCATTTTGGAGCATCCTGAAGGATTTTTGATGTTCTAGACGAAAATCAAATCACACCCAAAACCATCACCTGATCCTTCCCAACCCCCAAAATCGATCAAGACTTCAAAATAGATACTTGACATGTACCAGAAAAAGATACTCCTAATCAAGATCTATCATTATAGATATAGATGAGTCATTTTGGAGCATCCTGAAGGATTTTTGATGTTCTAGACGAAAATCAAATCACACCCAAAACCATCACCTGATCCTTCCCAACCCCCAAAATCGATCAAGACTTCAAAATAGATACTTGACATGTACTAGAAAAAGATACTCCTAATCAAGATCTATCATTATAGATATAGATGAGTCATTTTGGAGCATCCTGAAGGATTTTTGATGTTCTAGACGAAAAACAAATCACATCCAAAACCATCACCTGATCCTTCCCAACCCCCAAAATCGATCAAGACTTCAAAATAGATACTTGACATGTACCAGAAAAAGATACTCCTAATCAAGATCTATCATTATAGATATAGATGAGTCATTTTGGAGCATCCTGAAGGATTTTTGATGTTCTAGACGAAAATCAAATCACACCCAAAACCATCACCTGATCCTTCCCAACCCCCAAAATCGATCAAGACTTCAAAATAGATACTTGACATGTACTAGAAAAAGATACTCCTAATCAAGATCTATCATTATAGATATAGATGAGTCATTTTGGAGCATCCTGAAGGATTTTTGATGTTCTAGACGAAAATCAAATCACACCCAAAACCATCACCTGATCCTTCCCAACCCCCAAAATCGATCAAGACTTCAAAATAGATACTTGACATGTACTAGAAAAAGATACTCCTAATCAAGATCTATCATTATAGATATAGATGAGTCATTTTATAGCATCCTGAAGGATTTTTGATGTTCTAGACAAAAATCAAATCACACCCAAAACCATCACCTGATCCTTCCCAACCCCCAAAATCGATCAAGACTTCAAAATAGATACTTGACATGTACTAGAAAAAGATACTCCTAATCAAGATCTATCATTATAGATATAGATGAGTCATTTTGGAGCATCCTGAAGGATTTTTGATGTTCTAGACGAAAATCAAATCACACCCAAAACCATCACCTGATTCTTCTCAACCCCCAAAATCGATCAAGACTTCAAAATAGATACTTGACATGTACTAGAAAAAGATACTCCTAATCAAGATCTATCATTATAGATATAGATGAGTCATTTTGGAGCATCCTGAAGGATTTTTGATGTTCTAGACGAAAATCAAATCACACCCAAAACCATCACCTGATCCTTCCCAATCCCCAAAATCGATCAAGACTTCAAAATAGATACTTGACATGTACTAGAAAAAGATACTCCTAATCAAGATCTATCATTATAGATATAGATGAGTCATTTTGGAGCATCCTGAAGGATTTTTGATGTTCTAGACGAAAATCAAATCACACCCAAAACCATCACCTGATCCTTCCCAACCCCCAAAGTCGATCAAGACTTCAAAATAGATACTTGACATGTACTAGAAAAAGATACTCCTAATCAAGATCTATCATTATAGATATAGATGAGTCATTTTGGAGCATCCTGAAGGATTTTTGATGTTCTAGACGAAAATCAAATCACACCTAAAACCATCACCTGATCCTTCCCAACCCCCAAAATCGATCAAGACTTCAAAATAGATACTTGACATGTACTAGAAAAAGATACTCCTAATCAAGATCTATCATTATAGATATAGATGAGTCATTTTGGAGCATCCTGAAGGATTTTTGATGTTCTAGACGAAAATCAAATCACACCCAAAACCATCACCTGATTCTTCCCAACCCCCAAAATCGATCAAGACTTCAAAATAGATACTTGACATGTACTAGAAAAAGATACTCCTAATCAAGATCTATCATTATAGATATAGATGAGTCATTTTGGAGCATCCTGAAGGATTTTTGATGTTCTAGACGAAAATCAAATCACACCCAAAACCATCACCTGATCCTTCCCAATCCCCAAAATCGATCAAGACTTCAAAATAGATACTTGACATGTACTAGAAAAAGATACTCCTAATCAAGATCTATCATTATAGATATAGATGAGTCATTTTGGAGCATCCTGAAGGATTTTTGATGTTCTAGACGAAAATCAAATCACACCCAAAACCATCACCTGATCCTTCCCAACCCCCAAAATCGATCAAGACTTCAAAATAGATACTTGACATGTACTAGAAAAAGATACTCCTAATCAAGATCTATCATTATAGATATAGATGAGTCATTTTGGAGCATCCTGAAGGATTTTTGATGTTCTAGACGAAAATCAAATCACACCCAAAACCATCACCTGATCCTTCCCAACCCCCAAAATCGATCAAGACTTCAAAATAGATACTTGACATGTACTAGAAAAAGATACTCCTAATCAAGATCTATCATTATAGATATAGATGAGTCATTTTGGAGCATCCTGAAGGATTTTTGATGTTCTAGACGAAAATCAAATCACACCCAAAACCATCACCTGATCCTTCCCAACCCCCAAAGTCGATCAAGACTTCAAAATAGATACTTGACATGTACTAGAAAAAGATACTCCTAATCAAGATCTATCATTATAGATATAGATGAGTCATTTTGGAGCATCCTGAAGGATTTTTGATGTTCTAGACGAAAATCAAATCACACCCAAAACCATCACCTGATCCTTCCCAACCCCCAAAATCGATCAAGACTTCAAAATAGATACTTGACATGTACTAGAAAAAGATACTCCTAATCAAGATCTATCATTATAGATATAGATGAGTCATTTTGGAGCATCCTGAAGGATTTTTGATGTTCTAGACGAAAATCAAATCACACCCAAAACCATCACCTGATTCTTCCCAACCCCCAAAATCGATCAAGACTTCAAAATAGATACTTGACATGTACTAGAAAAAGATACTCCTAATCAAGATCTATCATTATAGATATAGATGAGTCATTTTGGAGCATCCTGAAGGATTTTTGATGTTCTAGACGAAAATCAAATCACACCCAAAACCATCACCTGATCCTTCCCAATCCCCAAAATCGATCAAGACTTCAAAATAGATACTTGACATGTACTAGAAAAAGATACTCCTAATCAAGATCTATCATTATAGATATAGATGAGTCATTTTGGAGCATCCTGAAGGATTTTCGATGTTCTAGACGAAAATCAAATCACACCCAAAACCATCACCTGATCCTTCCCAACCCCCAAAGTCGATCAAGACTTCAAAATAGATACTTGACATGTACTAGAAAAAGATACTCCTAATCAAGATCTATCATTATAGATATAGATGAGTCATTTTGGAGCATCCTGAAGGATTTTTGATGTTCTAGACGAAAATCAAATCACACCCAAAACCATCACCTGATCCTTCCCAACCCCCAAAATCGATCAAGACTTCAAAATAGATACTTGACATGTACTAGAAAAAGATACTCCTAATCAAGATCTATCATTATAGATATAGATGAGTCATTTTGGAGCATCCTGAAGGATTTTTGATGTTCTAGACGAAAATCAAATCACACCCAAAACCATCACCTGATCCTTCCCAACCCCCAAAATCGATCAAGACTTCAAAATAGATACTTGACATGTACTAGAAAAAGATACTCCTAATCAAGATCTATCATTATAGATATAGATGAGTCATTTTGGAGCATCCTGAAGGATTTTTGATGTTCTAGACGAAAATCAAATCACACCCAAAACCATCACCTGATCCTTCCCAACCCCCAAAATCGATCAAGACTTCAAAATAGATACTTGACATGTACTAGAAAAAGATACTCCTAATCAAGATCTATCATTATAGATATGATGAGTCATTTTGGAGCATCCTGAAGGATTTTTGATGTTCTAGACGAAAATCAAATCACACCCAAAACCATCACCTGATCCTTCCCAACCCCCAAAATCGATCAAGACTTCAAAATAGATACTTGACATGTACTAGAAAAAGATACTCCTAATCAAGATCTATCATTATAGATATAGATGAGTCATTTTGGAGCATCCTAATCAAGATCTATCATTATAGATATAGATGAGTCATTTTGGAGCATCCTGAAGGATTTTTGATGTTCTAGACGAAAATCAAATCACACCCAAAACCATCACCTGATCCTTCCCAACCCCCAAAATCGATCAAGACTTCAAAATAGATACTTGACATGTACTAGAAAAAGATACTCCTAATCAAGATCTATCATTATAGATATAGATGAGTCATTTTGGAGCATCCTGAAGGATTTTTGATGTTCTAGACGAAAATCAAATCACACCCAAAACCATCACCTGATCCTTCCCAACCCCCAAAATCGATCAAGACTTCAAAATAGATACTTGACATGTACTAGAAAAAGATACTCCTAATCAAGATCTATCATAATAGATATAGATGAGTCATTTTGGAGCATCCTAATCAAGATCTATCATTATAGATATAGATGAGTCATTTTGGAGCATCCTGAAGGATTTTTGATGTTCTAGACGAAAATCAAATCACACCCAAAACCATCACCTGATCCTTCCCAACCCCCAAAATCGATCAAGACTTCAAAATAGATACTTGACATGTACTAGAAAAAGATACTCCTAATCAAGATCTATCATTATAGATATAGATGAGTCATTTTGGAGCATCCTGAAGGATTTTTGATGTTCTAGACGAAAATCAAATCACACCCAAAACCATCACCTGATCCTTCCCAACCCCCAAAATCGATCAAGACTTCAAAATAGATACTTGACATGTACTAGAAAAAGATACTCCTAGTCAAGATCTATCATTATAGATATAGATGAGTCATTTTGGAGCATCCTGAAGGATTTTTGATGTTCTAGACGAAAATCAAATCACACCCAAAACCATCACCTGATCCTTCCCAACCCCCAAAATCGATCAAGACTTCAAAATAGATACTTGACATGTACTAGAAAAAGATACTCCTAATCAAGATCTATCATTATAGATATAGATGAGTCATTTTGGAGCATCCTGAAGGATTTTTGATGTTCTAGACGAAAATCAAATCACACCCAAAACCATCACCTGATCCTTCCCAACCCCCAAAATCGATCAAGACTTCAAAATAGATACTTGACATGTACTAGAAAAAGATACTCCTAATCAAGATCTATCATTATAGATATAGATGAGTCATTTTGGAGCATCCTGAAGGATTTTTGATGTTCTAGACGAAAATCAAATCACACCCAAAACCATCACCTGATCCTCCCCAACCCCCAAAATCGATCAAGACTTCAAAATAGATACTTGACATGTACTAGAAAAAGATACTCCTAATCAAGATCTATCATTATAGATATAGATGAGTCATTTTGGAGCATCCTGAAGGATTTTTGATGTTCTAGACGAAAATCAAATCACACCCAAAACCATCACCTGATCCTTCCCAACCCCCAAAATCGATCAAGACTATAAAATAGATACTTGACATGTACTAGAAAAAGATACTCCTAATCAAGATCTATCATTATAGATATAGATGAGTCATTTTGGAGCATCCTGAAGGATTTTTGATGTTCTAGACGAAAATCAAATCACACCCAAAACCATCACCTGATCCTTCCCAACCCCCAAAATTGATCAAGACTTCAAAATAGATACTTGACATGTACTAAAAAAAGATACTCCTAATCAAGATCTATCATTATAGATATAGATGAGTCATTTTGGAGCATCCTGAAGGATTTTTGATGTTCTAGACGAAAATCAAATCACACCCAAAACCATCACCTGATCCTTCCCAACCCCCAAAACCGATCAAGACTTCAAAATAGATACTTCACATGTACTAGAAAAAGATACTCCTAATCAAGATCTATCATCATAGATATAGATGAGTCATTTTGGAGCATCCTGAAGGATTTTTGATGTTCTAGACGAAAATCAAATCACACCCAAAACCATCACCTGATCCTTCCCAACCCCCAAAATCGATCAAGACTTCAAAATAGATACTTGACATGTACTAGAAAAAGATACTCCTAATCAAGATCTATCATTATAGATATAGATGAGTCATTTTGGAGCATCCTGAAGGATTTTTGATGTTCTAGACGAAAATCAAATCACACCCAAAACCATCACCTGATCCTTCCCAACCCCCAAAATCGATCAAGACTTCAAAATAGATACTTGACATGTACTAGAAAAAGATACTCCTAATCAAGATCTATCATTATAGATATAGATGAGTCATTTTGGAGCATCCTGAAGGATTTTTGATGTTCTAGACGAAAATCAAATCACACCCAAAACCATCACCTGATCCTTCCCAACCCCCAAAATCGATCAAGACTTCAAAATAGATACTTGACATGTACTAGAAAAAGATACTCCTTATCAAGATCTATCATTATAGATATAGATGAGTCATTTTGGAGCATCCTGAAGGATTTTTGATGTTCTAGACGAAAATCAAATCACACCCAAAACCATCACCTGATCCTTCCCAACCCCCAAAATCGATCAAGACTTCAAAATAGATACTTGACATGTACTAGAAAAAGATACTCCTAATCAAGATCTATCATTATAGATATAGATGAGTCATTTTGGAGCATCCTGAAGGATTTTTGATGTTCTAGACGAAAATCAAATCACACCCAAAACCATCACCTGATCCTTCCCAACCCCCAAAATCGATCAAGACTTCAAAATAGATACTTGACATGTACTAGAAAAAGATACTCCTAATCAAGATCTATCATTATAGATATAGATGAGTCATTTTGGAGCATCCTGAAGGATTTTTGATGTTCTAGACGAAAATCAAATCACACCCAAAACCATCACCTGATCCTTCCCAACCCCCAAAATCGATCAAGACTTCAAAATAGATACTTGACATGTACTAGAAAAAGATACTCCTAATCAAGATCTATCATTATAGATATAGATGAGTCATTTTGGAGCATCCTGAAGGATTTTTGATGTTCTAGACGAAAATTAAATCACACCCAAAACCATCACCTGATCCTTCCCAACCCCCAAAATCGATCAAGACTTCAAAATAGATACTTGACATGTACTAGAAAAAGATACTCCTAATCAAGATCTATCATTATAGATATAGATGAGTCATTTTGGAGCATCCTGAAGGATTTTTGATGTTCTAGACGAAAATCAAATCACACCCAAAACCATCACCTGATCCTTCCCAACAGCCAAAATCGATCAAGACTTCAAAATAGATACTTGACATGTAATAGAAAAAGATACTCCTAATCAAGATCTATCATTATAGATATAGATGAGTCATTTTGGAGCATCCTGAAGGATTTTTGATGTTCTAGACGAAAATCAAATCACACCCAAAACCATCACCTGATCCTTCCCAACCCCCAAAATCGATCAAGACTTCAAAATAGATACTTGACATGTACTAGAAAAAGATATTCCTAATCAAGATCTATCATTATAGATATAGATGAGTCTTTTTGGAGCATCCTGAAGGATTTTTGATGTTCTAGACGAAAATCAAATCACACCCAAAACCATCACCTGATCCTTCCCAACCCCCAAAATCGATCAAGACTTCAAAATAGATACTTGACATGTACTAGAAAAAGATACTCCTAATCAAGATCTATCATTATAGATATAGATGAGTCATTTTGGAGCATCCTGAAGGATTTTTGATGTTCTAGACGAAAATCAAATCACACCCAAAACCATCACCTGATCCTTCCCAACCCCCAAAATCGATCAAGACTTCAAAATAGATACTTGACATGTACCAGAAAAAGATACTCCTAATCAAGATCTATCATTATAGATATAGATGAGTCGTTTTGGAGCATCCTGAAGGATTTTTAATGTTCTAGACGAAAATCAAATCACACCCAAAACCATCACCTGATCCTTCCCAACCCCCAAAATCGATCAAGACTTCAAAATAGATACTTGACATGTACTAGAAAAAGATACTCCTAATCAAGATCTATCATTATAGATATAGATGAGTCATTTTGGAGCATCCTGAAGGATTTTTGATGTTCTAGACGAAAGTCAAATCACACCCAAAACCATCACCTGATCCTTCCCAACCCCCAAAATCGATCAAGACTTAAAAATAGATACTTGACATGTACTAGAAAAAGATACTCCTAATCAAGATCTATCATTATAGATATAGATGAGTCATTGTGGAGCATCCTGAAGGATTTTTGATGTTCTAGACGAAAATCAAATCACACCCAAAACCATCACCTGATCCTTCCCAACCCCCAAAATCGATCAAGACTTCAAAATAGATACTTGACATGTACTAGAAAAAGATACTCCTAATCAAGATCTATCATTATAGATATAGATGAGTCATTTTGGAGCATCCTGAAGGATTTTTGATGTTCTAGACGAAAATCAAATCACACCCAAAACCATCACCTGATCCTTCCCAACCCCCAAAATCAATCAAGACTTCCAACTAGATACTTGACATGTACTAGAAAAAGATACTCCTAATCAAGATCTATCATTATAGATATAGATGAGTCATTTTGGAGCATCCTGAAGGATTTTTGATGTTCTAGTCGAAAATCAAATCACACCCAAAACCATCACCTGATCCTTCCCAACCCCCAAAATCGATCAAGACTTCAAAATAGATACTTGACATGTACTAGAAAAAGATACTCCTAATCAAGATCTATCATTATAGATATAGATGAGTCATTTTGGAGCATCCTGAAGGATTTTTGATGTTCTAGACGAAAATCAAATCACACCCAAAACCATCACCTGATCCTTCCCAACCCCCAAAATCGATCAAGACTTCAAAATAGATACTTGACATGTACTAGAAAAAGATACTCCTAATCAAGATCTATCATTATAGATATAGATGAGTCATTTTGGAGCATCCTGAAGGATTTTTGATGTTCTAGACGAAAATCAAATCACACCCAAAACCATCACCTGATCCTTCCCAACCCCCAAAATCGATCAAGACTTCAAAATAGATACTTGACATGTACTAGAAAAAGATACTCCTAATCAAGATCTATCATTATAGATATAGATGAGTCATTTTGGAGCATCCTGAAGGATTTTTGATGTTCTAGACGAAAATCAAATCACACCCAAAACCATCACCTGATCCTTCCCAACCCCCAAAATCGATCAAGACTTCAAAATAGATACTTGACATGTACTAGAAAAAGATACTCCTAATCAAGATCTATCATTATAGATATAGATGAGTCATTTTGGAGCACCCTGAAGGATTTTTGATGTTCTAGACGAAAATCAAATCACACCCAAAACCATCACCTGATCCTTCCCAACCCCCAAAATCGATCAAGACTTCAAAATAGATACTTGACATGTACTAGAAAAAGATACTCCTAATCAAGATCTATCATTATAGATATAGATGAGTCATTTTGGAGCATCCTGAAGGATTTTTGATGTTCTAGACGAAAATCAAATCACACCCAAAACCATCACCTGATCCTTCCCAACCCCCAAAATCGATCAAGACTTCAAAATAGATACTTGACATGTACTAGAAAAAGATACTCCTAATCAAGATCTATCATTATAGATATAGATGAGTCATTTTGGAGCATCCTGAAGGATTTTTGATGTTCTAGACGAAAATCAAATCACACCCAAAACCATCACCTGATCCTTCCCAACCCCCAAAATCGATCAAGACTTCAAAATAGATACTTGACATGTACTAGAAAAAGATACTCCTAATCAAGATCTATCATTATAGATATAGATGAGTCATTTCGGAGCATCCTGAAGGATTTTTGATGTTCTAGACGAAAATCAAATCACACCCAAAACCATCAGCTGATCCTTCCCAACCCCCGAAATCGATCAAGACTTCAAAATAGATACTTGACATGTACTATAAAAAGATACTCCTAATCAAGATCTATCATTATAGATATAGATGAGTCATTTTGGAGCATCCTGAAGGATTTTTGATGTTCTAGACGAAAATCAAATCACACCCAAAACCATCACCTGATCCTTCCCAACCCCCAAAATCGATCAAGACTTCAAGATAGATACTTGACATGTACTAGAAAAAGATACTCCTAATCAAGATCTATCATTATAGATATAGATGAGTCATTTTGGAGCATCCTGAAGGATTTTTGATGTTCTAGACGAAAATCAAATCACACCCAAAACCATCACCTGATCCTTCCCAACCCCCAAAATCGATCAAGACTTCAAAATAGATACTTGACATGTACTAGAAAAAGATACTCCTAATCAAGATCTATCATTATAGATATAGATGAGTCATTTTGGAGCATCTTGAATGATTTTTGATGTTCTAGACGAAAATCAAATCACACCCAAAACCATCACCTGATCCTTCCCAACCCCCAAAATCGATCAAGACTTCAAAATAGATACTTGACATGTACTAGAAAAAGATACTCCTAATCAAGATCTATCATTATAGATATAGATGAGTCATTTTGGAGCATCCTGAAGGATTTTTGATGTTCTAGACGAAAATCAAATCACACCCAAAACCATCACCTGATCCTTCCCAACCCCCAAAATCGATCAAGACTTCAAAATAGATACTTGACATGTACTAGAAAAAGATACTCCTAATCAAGATCTATCATTATAGATATAGATGAGTCATTTTGGAGCATCCTGAAGGATTTTTGATGTTCTAGACGAAAATCAAATCACACCCAAAACCATCACCTGATCCTTCCCAACCCCCAAAATCGATCAAGACTTCAAAATAGATACTTGACATGTACTAGAAAAAGATACTCCTAATCAAGATCTATCATTATAGATATAGATGAGTCATTTTGGAGCATCCTGAAGGATTTTTGATGTTCTAGACGAAAATCAAATCACACCCAAAACCATCACCTGATCCTTCCCAACCCCCAAAATCGATCAAGACTTCAAAATAGATACTTGACATGTACTAGAAAAAGATACTCCTAATCAAGATCTATCATTATAGATATAGATGAGTCATTTTGGAGCATCCTGAAGGATTTTTGATGTTCTAGACGAAAATCAAATCACACCCAAAACCATCACCTGATCCTTCCCAACCCTTCAAAAAAAATACTTGACATGTACTAGAAAAAGATACTCCTAATCAAGATCTATCATTATAGATATAGATGAGTCATTTTGGAGCATCCTGAAGGATTTTTGATGTTCTAGACGAAAATCAAATCACACCCAAAACCATCACCTGATCCTTCCCAACCCCCAAAATCGATCAAGACTTCAAAATAGATACTTGACATGTACAAGAAAAAGATACTCCTAATCAAGATCTATCATTATAGATATAGATGAGTCATTTTGGAGCATCCTGAAGGATTTTTGATGTTCTAGACGAAAATCAAATCACACCCAAAACCATCACCTGATCCTTCCCAACCCCCAAAATCGATCAAGACTTCAAAATAGATACTTGACATGTACTAGAAAAAGATACTCCTAATCAAGATCTATCATTATAGATATAGATGAGTCATTTTGGAGCATCCTGAAGGATTTTTGATGTTCTAGACGAAAATCAAATCACACCCAAAACCATCACCTGATCCTTCCCAACCCCCAAAATCGATCAAGACTTCAAAATAGATACTTGACATGTACTAGAAAAAGATACTCCTAATCAAGATCTGTCATTATAGATATAGATGAGTCATTTTGGAGCATCCTGAAGGATTTTTGATGTTCTAGACGAAAATCAAATCACACCCAAAACCATCACCTGATCCTTCCCAACCCCCAAAATCGATCAAGACTTCAAAATAGATACTTGACATGTACTAGAAAAAGATACTCCTAATCAAGATCTATCATTATAGATATAGATGAGTCATTTTGGAGCATCCTGAAGGATTTTTGATGTTCTAGACGAAAATCAAATCACACCCAAAACCATCACCTGATTCTTCCCAACCCCCAAAATCGATCAAGACTTCAAAATAGATACTTGACATGTACTAGAAAAAGATACTCCTAATCAAGATCTATCATTATAGATATAGATGAGTCATTTTTAAGGATCCTGAAGGATTTTTGATGTTCTAGACGAAAATCAAATCACACCCAAAACCATCACCTGATCCTTCCCAACCCCCAAAATCGATCAAGACTTCAAAATAGATACTTGACATGTACTAGAAAAAGATACTCCTAATCAAGATCTATCATTATAGATATAGATGAGTCATTTTGGAGCATCCTGAAGGATTTTTGATGTTCTAGACGAAAATCAAATCACACCCAAAACCATCACCTGATCCTTCCCAACCCCCAAAATCGATCAAGACTTCAAAATAGATACTTGACATGTACTAGAAAAAGATACTCCTAATCAAGATCTATCATTATAGATATAGATGAGTCATTTTGGAGCATCCTGAAGGATTTTTGATGTTCTAGACGAAAATCAAATCACACCCAAAACCATCACCTGATCCTTCCCAACCCCCAAAATCGATCAAGACTTCAAAATAGATACTTGACATGTACTAGAAAAAGATACTCCTAATCAAGATCTATCATTATAGATATAGATGAGTCATTTTGGAGCATCCTGAAGGATTTTTGATGTTCTAGACGAAAATCAAATCACACCCAAAACCATCACCTGATCCTTCCCAACCCCCAAAATCGATCAAGACTTCAAAATAGATACTTGACATGTACTAGAAAAAGATACTCCTAATCAAGATCTATCATTATAGATACAGATGAGTCATTTTGGAGCATCCTGAAGGATTTTTGATGTTCTAGACGAAAATCAAATCACACCCAAAACCATCACCTGATCCTTCCCAACCCCCAAAATCGATCAAGACTTCAAAATAGATACTTGAAATGTACTAGAAAAAGATACTCCTAATCAAGATCTGTCATTATAGATATAGATGAGTCATTTTGGAGCATCCTGAAGGATTTTTGATGTTCTAGACGAAAATCAAATCACACCCAAAACCATCACCTGATCCTTCCCAACAACCAAAATTGATCAAGACTTCAAAAAAGATACTTGACAAGTACTAGAAAAAGATACTCCTAATCAAGATCTATCATTACAGATATAGATGAGTCATTTTGGAGCATCCTGAAGGATTTTTGATGTTCTAGACGAAAATCAAATCACACCCAAAACCATCACCTGATCCTTCCCAACCCCCAAAATCGATCAAGACTTCAAAATAGATACTTGACATGTACTAGAAAAAGATACTCCTAATCAAGATCTATCATTATAGATATAGATGAGTCATTTTGGAGCATCCTGAATGATTTTTGATGTTCTAGACGAAAATCAAATCACACCCAAAACCATCACCTGATCCTTCCCAACCCCCAAAATCGATCAAGACTTCAAAATAGATACTTGACATGTACTAGAAAAAGATACTCCTAATCAAGATCTATCATTATAGATATAGATGAGTCATTTTGGAGCATCCTGAAGGATTTTTGATGTTCTAGACGAAAATCAAATCACACCCAAAACCATCACCTGATCCTTCCCAACCCCCAAAATCGATCAAGACTTCAAAATAGATACTTGACATGTACTAGAAAAAGATACTCCTAATCAAGATCTGTCATTATAGATATAGATGAGTCATTTTGGAGCATCCTGAAGGATTTTTGATGTTCTAGACGAAAATCAAATCACACCCAAAACCATCACCTGATCCTTCCCAACCCCCAAAATCGATCAAGACTTCAAAATAGATACTTGACATGTACTAGAAAAAGATACTCCTAATCAAGATCTATCATTATAGATATAGATGAGTCATTTTGGAGCATCCTGAAGGATTTTTGATGTTCTAGACGAAAATCAAATCACACCCAAAACCATCACCTGATTCTTCCCAACCCCCAAAATCGATCAAGACTTCAAAATAGATACTTGACATGTACTAGAAAAAGATACTCCTAATCAAGATCTATCATTATAGATATAGATGAGTCATTTTTAAGGATCCTGAAGGATTTTTGATGTTCTAGACGAAAATCAAATCACACCCAAAACCATCACCTGATCCTTCCCAACCCCCAAAATCGATCAAGACTTCAAAATAGATACTTGACATGTACTAGAAAAAGATACTCCTAATCAAGATCTATCATTATAGATATAGATGAGTCATTTTGGAGCATCCTGAAGGATTTTTGATGTTCTAGACGAAAATCGAATCACACCCAAAACCATCACCTGATCCTTCCCAACCCCCAAAATCGATCAAGACTTCAAAATAGATACTTGACATGTACTAGAAAAAGATACTCCTAATCAAGATCTATCATTATAGATATAGATGAGTTATTTTGGAGCATCCTGAAGGATTTTTGATGTTCTAGACGAAAATCAAATCACACCCAAAACCATCACCTGATCCTTCCCAACCCCCAAAATCGATCAAGACTTCAAAATAGATACTTGACATGTACTAGAAAAAGATACTCCTAATCAAGATCTATCATTATAGATATAGATGAGTCATTTTGGAGCATCCTGAAGGATTTTTGATGTTCTAGACGAAAATCAAATCACACCCAAAACCATCACCTGATCCTTCCCAACCCCCAAAATCGATCAAGACTTCAAAATAGATACTTGACATGTACTAGAAAAAGATACTCCTAATCAAGATCTATCATTATAGATATAGATGAGTCATTTTGGAGCATCCTGAAGGATTTTTGATGTTCTAGACGAAAATCAAATCACACCCAAAACCATCACCTGATCCTTCCCAACCCCCAAAATCGATCAAGACTTCAAAATAGAAAAAGATACTCCTAATCAAGATCTATCATTATAGATATAGATGAGTCATTTTGGAGCATCCTGAAGGATTTTTGATGTTCTAGACGAAAATCAAATCACACCCAAAACCATCACCAGATCCTTCCCAACCCCCAAAATCGATCAAGACTTCAAAAAAAATACTTGACATGTACTAGAAAAAGATACTCCTAATCAAGATCTATCATTATAGATATAGATGAGTCATTTTGGAGCATCCTGAAGGATTTTTGATGTTCTAGACGAAAATCAAATCACACCCAAAACCATCACCTGATCCTTCCCAACCCCCAAAATCGATCAAGACTTCAAAATAGATACTTGACATGTACAAGAAAAAGATACTCCTAATCAAGATCTATCATTATAGATATAGATGAGTCATTTTGGAGCATCCTGAAGGATTTTTGATGTTCTAGACGAAAATCAAATCACACCCAAAACCATCACCTGATCCTTCCCAACCCCCAAAATCGATCAAGACTTCAAAATAGATACTTGACATGTACTAGAAAAAGATACTCCTAATCAAGATCTATCATTATAGATATAGATGAGTCATTTTGGAGCATCCTGAAGGATTTTTGATGTTCTAGACGAAAATCAAATCACACCCAAAACCATCACCTGATCCTTCCCAACCCCCAAAATCGATCAAGACTTCAAAATAGATACTTGACATGTACTAGAAAAAGATACTCCTAATCAAGATCTGTCATTATAGATATAGATGAGTCATTTTGGAGCATCCTGAAGGATTTTTGATGTTCTAGACGAAAATCAAATCACACCCAAAACCATCACCTGATCCTTCCCAACCCCCAAAATCGATCAAGACTTCAAAATAGATACTTGACATGTACTAGAAAAAGATACTCCTAATCAAGATCTATCATTATAGATATAGATGAGTCATTTTGGAGCATCCTGAAGGATTTTTGATGTTCTAGACGAAAATCAAATCACACCCAAAACCATCACCTGATTCTTCCCAACCCCAAAATCGATCAAGACTTCAAAATAGATACTTGACATGTACTAGAAAAAGATACTCCTAATCAAGATCTATCATTATAGATATAGATGAGTCATTTTTAAGGATCCTGAAGGATTTTTGATGTTCTAGACGAAAATCAAATCACACCCAAAACCATCACCTGATCCTTCCCAACCCCCAAAATCGATCAAGACTTCAAAATAGATACTTGACATGTACTAGAAAAAGATACTCCTAATCAAGATCTATCATTATAGATATAGATGAGTCATTTTGGAGCATCCTGAAGGATTTTTGATGTTCTAGACGAAAATCAAATCACACCCAAAACCATCACCTGATCCTTCCCAACCCCCAAAATCGATCAAGACTTCAAATAGATACTTGACATGTACTAGAAAAAGATACTCCTAATCAAGATCTATCATTATAGATATAGATGAGTTATTTTGGAGCATCCTGAAGGATTTTTGATGTTCTAGACGAAAATCAAATCACACCCAAAACCATCACCTGATCCTTCCCAACCCCCAAAATCGATCAAGACTTCAAAATAGATACTTGACATGTACTAGAAAAAGATACTCCTAATCAAGATCTATCATTATAGATATAGATGAGTCATTTTGGAGCATCCTGAAGGATTTTTGATGTTCTAGACGAAAATCAAATCACACCCAAAACCATCACCTGATCCTTCCAACCCCCAAAATCGATCAAGACTTCAAAATAGATACTTGACATGTACTAGAAAAAGATACTCCTAATCAAGATCTATCATTATAGATATAGATGAGTCATTTTGGAGCATCCTGAAGGATTTTTGATGTTCTAGACGAAAATCAAATCACACCCAAAACCATCGCCTGATCCTTCCCAACCCCCAAAATCGATCAAGACTTCAAAATAGAAAAAGATACTCCTAATCAAGATCTATCATTATAGATATAGATGAGTCATTTTGGAGCATCCTGAAGGATTTTTGATGTTCTAGACGAAAATCAAATCACACCCAAAACCATCACCAGATCCTTCCCAACCCCCAAATCGATCAAGACTTCAAAAAAAATACTTGACATGTACTAGAAAAAGATACTCCTAATCAAGATCTATCATTATAGATATAGATGAGTCATTTTGGAGCATCCTGAAGGATTTTTGATGTTCTAGACGAAAATCAAATCACACCCAAAACCATCACCTGATCCTTCCCAACCCCCAAAATCGATCAAGACTTCAAAATAGATACTTGACATGTACTAGAAAAAGATACTCCTAATCAAGATCTATCATTATAGATATAGATGAGTCATTTTGGAGCATCCTGAAGGATTTTTGATGTTCTAGACGAAAATCAAATCACACCCAAAACCATCACCTGATCCTTCCCAACCCCCAAAATCGATCAACACTTCAAAATAGATACTTGACATGTACTAGAAAAAGATACTCCTAATCAAGATCTATCATTATAGATATAGATGAGTCATTTTGGAGCATCCTGAAGGATTTTTGATGTTCTAGACGAAAATCAAATCACACCCAAAACCATCACCTGATCCTTCCCAACCCCCAAAATCGATCAAGACTTTAAAATAGATACTTGACATGTACTAGAAAAAGATACTCCTAATCAAGATCTATCATATAGATTATAGATGAGTCATTTTGGAGCATCCTGAAGGATTTTTGATGTTCTAGACGAAAATCAAATCACACCCAAAACCATCACCTGATTCTTCCCAACCCCCAAAATCGATCAAGACTTCAAAATAGATACTTGACATGTACTAGAAAAAGATACTCCTAATCAAGATCTATCATTATAGATATAGATGAGTCATTTTTAAGGATCCTGAAGGATTTTTGATGTTCTAGACGAAAATCAAATCACACCCAAAACCATCACCTGATCCTTCCCAACCCCCAAAATCGATCAAGACTTCAAAATAGATACTTGACATGTACTAGAAAAAGATACTCCTAATCAAGATCTATCATTATAGATATAGATGAGTCATTTTGGAGCATCCTGAAGGATTTTTGATGTTCTAGACGAAAATCAAATCACACCCAAAACCATCACCTGATCCTTCCCAACCCCCAAAATCGATCAAGACTTCAAAATAGATACTTGACATGTACTAGAAAAAGATACTCCTAATCAATATCTATCATTATAGATATAGATGAGTTATTTTGGAGCATCCTGAAGGATTTTTGATGTTCTAGACGAAAATCAAATCACACCCAAAACCATCACCTGATCCTTCCCAACCCCCAAAATCGATCAAGACTTCAAAATAGATACTTGACATGTACTAGAAAAAGATACTCCTAATCAAGATCTATCATTATAGATATAGATGAGTCATTTTGGAGCATCCTGAAGGATTTTTGATGTTCTAGACGAAAATCAAATCACACCCAAAACCATCACCTGATCCTTCCCAACCCCCAAAATCGATCAAGACTTCAAAATAGATACTTGACATGTACTAGAAAAAGATACTCCTAATCAAGATCTATCATTATAGATATAGATGAGTCATTTTGGAGCATCCTGAAGGATTTTTGATGTTCTAGACGAAAATCAAATCACACCCAAAACCATCACCTGATCCTTCCCAACCCACAAAATCGATCAAGACTTCAAAATAGATACTTGACATGTACTAGAAAAAGATACTCCTAATCAAGATCTATCATTATAGATATAGATGAGTCATTTTGGAGCATCCTGAAGGATTTTTGATGTTCTAGACGAAAATCAAATCACACCCAAAACCATCAATTGATCCTTCCCAACCCCCAAAATCGATCAAGACTTCAAAATAGATACTTGACATGTACTAGAAAAAGATACTCCTAATCAAGATCTATCATTATAGATATAGATGAGTCATTTTGGAGCATCATGAAGGATTTTTGATGTTCTAGACGAAAATCAAATCACACCCAAAACCATCACCTGATCCTTCCCAACCCCCAAAATCGATCAAGACTTCAAAATAGATACTTGACATGTACTAGAAAAAGATACTCCTAATCAAGATCTATCATTATAGATATAGATGAGTCATTTTGGAGCATCCTGAAGGATTTTTGATGTTATAGACGAAAATCAAATCACACCCAAAACCATCACCTGATCCTTCCCAACCCCCAAAATCGATCAAGACTTCAAAATAGATACTTGACAAGTACTAGAAAAAGATACTCCTAATCAAGATCTATCATTATAGATATAGATGAGTCATTTTGGAGCATCCTGAAGGATTTTTGATGTTCTAGACGAAAATCAAATCACACCCAAAACCATCACCTGATCCTTCCCAACCCCCAAAATCGATCAAGACTTCAAAATAGATACTTGACATGTACTAGAAAAAGATACTCCTAATCAAGATCTATCATTATAGATATAGATGAGTCATTTTGGAGCATCCTGAAGGATTTTTGATGTTCTAGACGAAAATCAAATCACACCCAAAACCATCACCTGATCCTTCCCAACCCCCAAATTGATCAAGACTTTAAAATAGATACTTGACATGTACTAGAAAAAGATACTCCTAATCAAGATCTATCATTATAGATATAGATGAGTCGTTTTGGAGCATCCTGAAGGATTTTTTATGTTCTAGACGAAAATCAAATCACACCCAAAACCATCACCTGATCCTTCCCAACCCCCAAAATCGATCAAGACTTCAAAATAGATACTTGACATGTACTAGAAAAAGATACTCCTAATCAAGATCTATCATTATAGATATAGATGAGTCATTTTGGAGCATCCTGAAGGATTTTTGATGTTCTAGACGAAAATCAAATCACACCCACAACCATCACCTGATCCTTCCCAACCCCCAAAATCGATCAAGACTTCAAAATAGATACTTGACATGTACTAGAAAAAGATACTCCTAATCAAGATCTATCATTATAGATATAGATGAGTCATTTTGGAGCATCCTGAAGGATTTTTGATGTTCTAGACGAAAATCAAATCACACCCAAAACCATCACCTGATCCTTCCCAACCCCCAAAATCGATCAAGACTTCAAAATAGATACTTGACATGTACTAGAAAAAGATAATCCTAATCAAGATCTATCATTATAGATATAGATGAGTCATTTTGGAGCATGCTGAAGGATTTTTGATGTTCTAGACGAAAATCAAATCACACCCAAAACCATCACCTGATCCTTCCCAACCCCCAAAATCGATCAAGACTTCAAAATAGATACTTGACATGTACTAGAAAAAGATACTCCTAATCAAGATCTATCATTATAGATATAGATGAGTCATTTTGGAGCATCCTGAAGGATTTTTGATGTTCTAGACGAAAATCAAATCACACCCAAAACCATCACCTGATCCTTCCCAACCCCCAAAATCGATCAAGACTTCAAAATAGATACTTGACATGTACTAGAAAAAGATACTCCTAATCAAGATCTATCATTATAGATATAGATGAGTCATTTTGGAGCATCCTGAAGGATTTTTGATGTTCTAGACGAAAATCAAATCACACCCAAAACCATCACCTGATCCTTCCCAACCCCCAAAATCGATCAAGACTTCAAAATAGATACTTGACATGTACTAGAAAAAGATACTCCTAATCAAGATCTATCATTATAGATACAGATGAGTCATTTTGGAGCATCCTGAAGGATTTTTGATGTTCTAGACGAAAATCAAATCACACCCAAAACCATCACCTGATCCTTCCCAACCCCCAAAATCGATCAAGACTTCAAAATAGATACTTGAAATGTACTAGAAAAAGATACTCCTAATCAAGATCTGTCATTTTAGATATAGATGAGTCATTTTGGAGCATCCTGAAGGATTTTTGATGTTCTAGACGAAAATCAAATCACACCCAAAACCATCACCTGATCCTTCCCAACAACCAAAATTGATCAAGACTTCAAAAAAGATACTTGACAAGTACTAGAAAAAGATACTCCTAATCAAGATCTATCATTATAGATATAGATGAGTCATTTTGGAGCATCCTGAAGGATTTTTGATGTTCTAGACGAAAATCAAATCACACCCAAAACCATCACCTGATCCTTCCCAACAACCAAAATTGATCAAGACTTCAAAAAAGATACTTGACAAGTACTAGAAAAAGATACTCCTAATCAAGATCTATCATTATAGATATAGATGAGTCATTTTGGAGCATCCTGAAGGATTTTTGATGTTCTAGACGAAAATCAAATCACACCCAAAACCATCACCTGATCCTTCCCAACCCCCAAAATCGATCAAGACTTCAAAATAGATACTTGACATGTACTAGAAAAAGATACTCCTAATCAAGATCTATCATTATAGATATAGATGAGTCATTTTGGAGCATCCTGAATGATTTTTGATGTTCTAGACGAAAATCAAATCACACCCAAAACCATCACCTGATCCTTCCCAACCCCCAAAATCGATCAAGACTTCAAAATAGATACTTGACATGTACTAGAAAAAGATACTCCTAATCAAGATCTATCATTATAGATATAGATGAGTCATTTTGGAGCATCCTGAAGGATTTTTGATGTTCTAGACGAAAATCAAATCACACCCAAAACCATCACCTGATCCTTCCCAACCCCCAAACTCGATCAAGACTTCAAAATAGATACTTGACATGTACTAGAAAAAGATACTCCTAATCAAGATCTGTCGTTATAGATATAGATGAGTCATTTTGGAGCATCCTGAAGGATTTTTGATGTTCTAGACGAAAATCAAATCACACCCAAAACCATCACCTGATCCTTCCCAACCCCCAAAATCGATCAAGACTTCAAAATAGATACTTGACATGTACTAGAAAAAGATACTCCTAATCAAGATCTATCATTATAGATATAGATGAGTTATTTTGGAGCATCCTGAAGGATTTTTGATGTTCTAGACGAAAATCAAATCACACCCAAAACCATCACCTGATCCTTCCCAACCCCCAAAATCGATCAAGACTTCAAAATAGATACTTGACATGTACTAGAAAAAGATACTCCTAATCAAGATCTATCATTATAGATATAGATGAGTCATTTTGGAGCATCCTGAAGGATTTTTGATGTTCTAGACGAAAATCAAATCACACCCAAAACCATCACCTGATCCTTCCCAACCCCCAAAATCGATCAAGACTTCAAATTAGATACTTGACATGTACTAGAAAAAGATACTCCTAATCAAGATCTATCATTATAGATATAGATGAGTCATTTTGGAGCATCCTGAAGGATTTTTGATGTTCTAGACGAAAATCAAATCACACCCAAAACCATCACCTGATCCTTCCCAACCCCCAAAATCGATCAAGACTTCAAAATAGATACTTGACATGTACTAGAAAAAGATACTCCTAATCAAGATCTATCATTATAGATATAGATGAGTCATTTTGGAGCATCCTGAAGGATTTTTGATGTTATAGACGAAAATCAAATCACACCCAAAACCATCACCTGATCCTTCCCAACCCCCAAAATCGATCAAGACTTCAAAATAGATACTTGACAAGTACTAGAAAAAGATACTCCTAATCAAGATCTATCATTATAGATATAGATGAGTCATTTTGGAGCATCCTGAAGGATTTTTGATGTTCTAGACGAAAATCAAATCACACCCAAAACCATCACCTGATCCTTCCCAACCCCCAAAATCGATCAAGACTTCAAAATAGATACTTGACATGTACTAGAAAAAGATTCTCCTAATCAAGATCTATCATTATAGATATAGATGAGTCATTTTGGAGCATCCTGAAGGATTTTTGATGTTCTAGACGAAAATCAAATCACACCCAAAACCATCACCTGATCCTTCCCAACCCCCAAATTGATCAAGACTTTAAAATAGATACTTGACATGTACTAGAAAAAGATACTCCTAATCAAGATCTATCATTATAGATATAGATGAGTCGTTTTGGAGCATCCTGAAGGATTTTTTATGTTCTAGACGAAAATAAAATCACACCCAAAACCATCACCTGATCCTTCCCAACCCCCAAAATCGATCAAGACTTCAAAATAGATACTTGACATGTACTAGAAAAAGATACTCCTAATCAAGATCTATCATTATAGATATAGATGAGTCATTTTGGAGCATCCTGAAGGATTTTTGATGTTCTAGACGAAAATCAAATCACACCCACAACCATCACCTGATCCTTCCCAACCCCCAAAATCGATCAAGACTTCAAAATAGATACTTGACATGTACTAGAAAAAGATACTCCTAATCAAGATCTATCATTATAGATATAGATGAGTCATTTTGGAGCATCCTGAAGGATTTTTGATGTTCTAGACGAAAATCAAATCACACCCAAAACCATCACCTGATCCTTCCCAACCCCCAAAATCGATCAAGACTTCAAAATAGATACTTGACATGTACTAGAAAAAGATAATCCTAATCAAGATCTATCATTATAGATATAGATGAGTCATTTTGGAGCATGCTGAAGGATTTTTGATGTTCTAGACGAAAATCAAATCACACCCAAAACCATCACCTGATCCTTCCCAACCCCCAAAATCGATCAAGACTTCAAAATAGATACTTGACATGTACTAGAAAAAGATACTCCTAATCAAGATCTATCATTATAGATATAGATGAGTCATTTTGGAGCATCCTGAAGGATTTTTGATGTTCTAGACGAAAATCAAATCACACCCAAAACCATCACCTGATCCTTCCCAACCCCCAAAATCGATCAAGACTTCAAAATAGATACTTGACATGTACTAGAAAAAGATACTCCTAATCAAGATCTATCATTATAGATATAGATGAGTCATTTTGGAGCATCCTGAAGGATTTTTGATGTTCTAGACGAAAATCAAATCACACCCAAAACCATCACCTGATCCTTCCCAACCCCCAAAATCGATCAAGACTTCAAAATAGATACTTGACATGTACTAGAAAAAGATACTCCTAATCAAGATCTATCATTATAGATACAGATGAGTCATTTTGGAGCATCCTGAAGGATTTTTGATGTTCTAGACGAAAATCAAATCACACCCAAAACCATCACCTGATCCTTCCCAACCCCCAAAATCGATCAAGACTTCAAAATAGATACTTGAAATGTAGTAGAAAAAGATACTCCTAATCAAGATCTGTCATTATAGATATAGATGAGTCATTTTGGAGCATCCTGAAGGATTTTTGATGTTCTAGACGAAAATCAAATCACACCCAAAACCATCACCTGATCCTTCCCAACAACCAAAATTGATCAAGACTTCAAAAAAGATACTTGACAAGTACAAGAAAAAGATACTCCTAATCAAGATCTATCATTACAGATATAGATGAGTCATTTTGGAGCATCCTGAAGGATTTTTGATGTTCTAGACGAAAATCAAATCACACCCAAAACCATCACCTGATCCTTCCCAACCCCCAAAATCGATCAAGACTTCAAAATAGATACTTGACATGTACTAGAAAAAGATACTCCTAATCAAGATCTATCATTATAGATATAGATGAGTCATTTTGGAGCATCCTGAATGATTTTTGATGTTCTAGACGAAAATCAAATCACACCCAAAACCATCACCTGATCCTTCCCAACCCCCAAAATCGATCAAGACTTCAAAATAGATACTTGACATGTACTAGAAAAAGATACTCCTAATCAAGATCTATCATTATAGATATAGATGAGTCATTTTGGAGCATCCTGAAGGATTTTTGATGTTCTAGACGAAAATCAAATCACACCCAAAACCATCACCTGATCCTTCCCAACCCCCAAAATCGATCAAGACTTCAAAATAGATACTTGACATGTACTAGAAAAAGATACTCCTAATCAAGATCTGTCATTATAGATATAGATGAGTCATTTTGGAGCATCCTGAAGGATTTTTGATGTTCTAGACGAAAATCAAATCACACCCAAAACCATCACCTGATCCTTCCCAACCCCCAAAATCGATCAAGACTTCAAAATAGATACTTGACATGTACTAGAAAAAGATACTCCTAATCAAGATCTATCATTATAGATATAGATGAGTCATTTTGGAGCATCCTGAAGGATTTTTGATGTTCTAGACGAAAATCAAATCACACCCAAAACCATCACCTGATTCTTCCCAACCCCCAAAATCGATCAAGACTTCAAAATAGATACTTGACATGTACTAGAAAAAGATACTCCTAATCAAGATCTATCATTATAGATATAGATGAGTCATTTTTAAGGATCCTGAAGGATTTTTGATGTTCTAGACGAAAATCAAATCACACCCAAAACCATCACCTGATCCTTCCCAACCCCCAAAATCGATCAAGACTTCAAAATAGATACTTGACATGTACTAGAAAAAGATACTCCTAATCAAGATCTATCATTATAGATATAGATGAGTCATTTTGGAGCATCCTGAAGGATTTTTGATGTTCTAGACGAAAATCAAATCACACCCAAAACCATCACCTGATCCTTCCCAACCCCCAAAATCGATCAAGACTTCAAAATAGATACTTGACATGTACTAGAAAAAGATACTCCTAATCAAGATCTATCATTATAGATATAGATGAGTTATTTTGGAGCATCCTGAAGGATTTTTGATGTTCTAGACGAAAATCAAATCACACCCAAAACCATCACCTGATCCTTCCCAACCCCCAAAATCGATCAAGACTTCAAAATAGATACTTGACATGTACTAGAAAAAGATACTCCTAATCAAGATCTATCATTATAGATATAGATGAGTCATTTTGGAGCATCCTGAAGGATTTTTGATGTTCTAGACGAAAATCAAATCACACCCAAAACCATCACCTGATCCTTCCCAACCCCCAAAATCGATCAAGACTTCAAAATAGATACTTGACATGTACTAGAAAAAGATACTCCTAATCAAGATCTATCATTATAGATATAGATGAGTCATTTTGGAGCATCCTGAAGGATTTTTGATGTTCTAGACGAAAATCAAATCACACCCAAAACCATCGCCTGATCCTTCCCAACCCCCAAAATCGATCAAGACTTCAAAATAGAAAAAGATACTCCTAATCAAGATCTATCATTATAGATATAGATGAGTCATTTTGGAGCATCCTGAAGGATTTTTGATGTTCTAGACGAAAATCAAATCACACCCAAAACCATCACCAGATCCTTCCCAACCCCCAAAATCGATCAAGACTTCAAAAAAAATACTTGACATGTACTAGAAAAAGATACTCCTAATCAAGATCTATCATTATAGATATAGATGAGTCATTTTGGAGCATCCTGAAGGATTTTTGATGTTCTAGACGAAAATCAAATCACACCCAAAACCATCACCTGATCCTTCCCAACCCCCAAAATCGATCAAGACTTCAAAATAGATACTTGACATGTACTAGAAAAAGATACTCCTAATCAAGATCTATCATTATAGATATAGATGAGTCATTTTGGAGCATCCTGAAGGATTTTTGATGTTCTAGACGAAAATCAAATCACACCCAAAACCATCACCTGATCCTTCCCAACCCCCAAAATCGATCAAGACTTCAAAATAGATACTTGACATGTACTAGAAAAGATACTCCTAATCAAGATCTATCATTATAGATATAGATGAGTCATTTTGGAGCATCCTGAAGGATTTTTGATGTTCTAGACGAAAATCAAATCACACCCAAAACCATCACCTGATCCTTCCCAACCCCCAAAATCGATCAAGACTTCAAAATAGATACTTGACATGTACTAGAAAAAGATACTCCTAATCAAGATCTGTCATTATAGATATAGATGAGTCATTTTGGAGCATCCTGAAGGATTTTTGATGTTCTAGACGAAAATCAAATCACACCCAAAACCATCACCTGATCCTTCCCAACCCCCAAAATCGATCAAGACTTCAAAATAGATACTTGACATGTACTAGAAAAAGATACTCCTAATCAAGATCTATCATTATAGATATAGATGAGTCATTTTGGAGCATCCTGAAGGATTTTTGATGTTCTAGACGAAAATCAAATCACACCCAAAACCATCACCTGATTCTTCCCAACCCCCAAAATCGATCAAGACTTCAAAATAGATACTTGACATGTACTAGAAAAAGATACTCCTAATCAAGATCTATCATTATAGATATAGATGAGTCATTTTTAAGGATCCTGAAGGATTTTTGATGTTCTAGACGAAAATCAAATCACACCCAAAACCATCACCTGATCCTTCCCAACCCCCAAAATCGATCAAGACTTCAAAATAGATACTTGACATGTATTAGAAAAAGATACTCCTAATCAAGATCTATCATTATAGATATAGATGAGTCATTTTGGAGCATCCTGAAGGATTTTTGATGTTCTAGACGAAAATCAAATCACACCCAAAACCATCACCTGATCCTTCCCAACCCACAAAATCGATCAAGACTTCAAAATAGATACTTGACATGTACTAGAAAAAGATACTCCTAATCAAGATCTATCATTATAGATATAGATGAGTCATTTTGGAGCATCCTGAAGGATTTTTGATGTTCTAGACGAAAATCAAATCACACCCAAAACCATCACCTGATCCTTCCCAACCCCCAAAATCGATCAAGACTTCAAAATAGATACTTGACATGTACTAGAAAAAGATACTCCTAATCAAGATCTATCATTATAGATATAGATGAGTCATTTTGGAGCATCCTGAAGGATTTTTGATGTTCTAGACGAAAATCAAATCACACCCAAAACCATCACCTGATCCTTCCCAACCCCCAAAATCGATCAAGACTTCAAAATAGATACTTGACATGTACTAGAAAAAGATACTCCTAATCAAGATCTATCATTATAGATATAGATGAGTCATTTTGGAGCATCCTGAAGGATTTTTGATGTTATAGACGAAAATCAAATCACACCCAAAACCATCACCTGATCCTTCCCAACCCCCAAAATCGATCAAGACTTCAAAATAGATACTTGACATGTACTAGAAAAAGATACTCCTAATCAAGATCTATCATTATAGATATAGATGAGTCATTTTGGAGCATCCTGAAGGATTTTTGATGTTCTAGACGAAAATCAAATCACACCCAAAACCATCACCTGATCCTTCCCAACCCCCAAAATCGATCAAGACTTCAAAATAGATACTTGACATGTACTAGAAAAAGATACTCCCAATCAAGATCTATCATTATAGATATAGATGAGTCATTTTGGAGCATCCTGAAGGATTTTTGATGTTCTAGACGAAAATCAAATCACACCCAAAACCATCACCTGATCCTTCCCAACCCCCAAAATCGATCAAGACTTCAAAATAGATACTTGACATGTACTAGAAAAAGATACTCCTAATCAAGATCTATCATCATAGATACAGATGAGTCATTTTGGAGCATCCTGAAGGATTTTTGATGTTCTAGACGAAAATCAAATCACACCCAAAACCATCACCTGATCCTTCCCAACCCCCAAAATCGATCAAGACTTCAAAATAGATACTTGACATGTACTAGAAAAAGATACTCCTAATCAAGATCTATCATTATAGATATAGATGAGTCATTTTGGAGCATCCTGAAGGATTTTTGATGTTCTAGACGAAAATAAAATCACACCCAAAACCATCACCTGATCCTTCCCAACCCCCAAAATCGATCAAGACTTCAAAATAGATACTTGACATGTATTAGAAAAAGATACTCCTAATCAAGATCTATCATTATAGATATAGATGAGTCATTTTGGAGCATCCTGAAGGATTTTTGATGTTCTAGACGAAAATCAAATCACACCCAAAACCATCACCTGATCCTACCCAACCCCCAAAATCGATCAAGACTTCAAAATAGATACTTGACATGTACTAGAAAAAGATACTCCTAATCAAGATCTATCATTATAGATATAGATGAGTCATTTTGGAGCATCCTGAAGGATTTTTGATGTTCTAGACGAAAATCAAATCACACCCAAAACCATCACCTGATCCTTCCCAACCCCCAAAATCGATCAAGACTTCAAAATAGATACTTGACATGTACTAGAAAAAGATACTCCTAATCAAGATCTATCATTATAGATATAGATGAGTCATTTTGGAGCATCCTGAAGGATTTTTGATGTTCTAGACGAAAATCAAATCACACCCAAAACCATCACCTGATCCTTCCTGAGACTTCAAAATAGATACTTGACATGTACTAGAAAAAGATACTCCTAATCAAGATCTATCATTACAGATATAAATGAGTCATTTTGGAGCATCCTGAAGGATTTTTGATGTTCTAGACGAAAATCAAATCACACCCAAAACCATCACCTGATCCTTCCCAACCCCCAAAATCGATCAAGACTTCAAAATAGATACTTGACATGTACTAGAAAAAGATGCTCCTAATCAAGATCTATCATTATAGATATAGATGAGTCATTTTGGAGCATCCTGAAGGATTTTTGATGTTCTAGACGAAAATCAAATCACACCCAAAACCATCACCTGATCCTTCCCAACCCCCAAAATCGATCAAGACTTCAAAATAGATACTTGACATGTACTAGAAAAAGATACTCCTAATCAAGATCTATCATTATAGATATAGATGAGTCATTTTGGAGCATCCTGAAGGATTTTTGATGTTCTAGACGAAAATCAAATCACACCCAAAACCATCACCTGATCCTTCCCAACCCCCAAAATCGATCAAGACTTCAAAATAGATACTTGACATGTACTAGAAAAAGATACTCCTAATCAAGATCTATCATTATAGATATAGATGAGTCATTTTGGAGCATCCTGAAGGATTTTTGATGTTCTAGACGAAAATCAAATCACACCCAAAACCATCACCTGATCCTTCCCAACCCCCAAAATCGATCAAGACTTTAAAATAGATACTTGACATGTACTAGAAAAAGATACTCCTAATCAAGATCTATCATTATAGATATAGATGAGTCATTTTGGAGCATCCTGAAGGATTTTTGATGTTCTAGACGAAAATCAAATCACACCCAAAACCATCACCTGATCCTTCCCAACCCCCAAAATCGATCAAGACTTCAAAATAGATACTTGACATGTACTAGAAAAAGATACTCCTAATAAAGATCTATCATTATAGATATAGATGAGTCATTTTGGAGCATCCTGAAGGATTTTTGATGTTCTAGACGAAAATCAAATCACACCCAAAACTATCACCTGATCCTTCCCAACCCCCAAAATCGATCAAGACTTCAAAATAGATACTTGACATGTACTAGAAAAAGATACTCCTAATCAAGATCTATCATTATAGATATAGATGAGTCATTTTGGAGCATCCTGAAGGATTTTTGATGTTCTAGACGAAAATCAAATCACACCCAAAACCATCACCTGATCCTTCCCAACCCCCAAAATCGATCAAGACTTCAAAATAGATACTTGACATGTACTAGAAAAGATACTCCTAATCAAGATCTATCATTATAGATATAGATGAGTCATTTTGGAGCATCCTGAAGGATTTTTGATGTTCTAGACGAAAATCAAATCACACCCAAAACCATCACCTGATCCTTCCCAACCCCCAAAATCGATCAAGACTTCAAAATAGATACTTGACATGTACTAGAAAAAGATACTCCTAATCAAGATCTGTCATTATAGATATAGATGAGTCATTTTGGAGCATCCTGAAGGATTTTTGATGTTCTAGACGAAAATCAAATCACACCCAAAACCATCACCTGATCCTTCCCAACCCCCAAAATCGATCAAGACTTCAAAATAGATACTTGACATGTACTAGAAAAAGATACTCCTAATCAAGATCTATCATTATAGATATAGATGAGTCATTTTGGAGCATCCTGAAGGATTTTTGATGTTCTAGACGAAAATCAAATCACACCCAAAACCATCACCTGATTCTTCCCAACCCCCAAAATCGATCAAGACTTCAAAATAGATACTTGACATGTACTAGAAAAAGATACTCCTAATCAAGATCTATCATCATAGATACAGATGAGTCATTTTGGAGCATCCTGAAGGATTTTTGATGTTCTAGACGAAAATCAAATCACACCCAAAACCATCACCTGATCCTTCCCAACCCCCAAAATCGATCAAGACTTCAAAATAGATACTTGACATGTACTAGAAAAAGATACTCCTAATCAAGATCTATCATTATAGATATAGATGAGTCATTTTGGAGCATCCTGAAGGATTTTTGATGTTCTAGACGAAAATAAAATCACACCCAAAACCATCACCTGATCCTTCCCAACCCCCAAAATCGATCAAGACTTCAAAATAGATACTTGACATGTATTAGAAAAAGATACTCCTAATCAAGATCTATCATTATAGATATAGATGAGTCATTTTGGAGCATCCTGAAGGATTTTTGATGTTCTAGACGAAAATCAAATCACACCCAAAACCATCACCTGATCCTACCCAACCCCCAAAATCGATCAAGACTTCAAAATAGATACTTGACATGTACTAGAAAAAGATACTCCTAATCAAGATCTATCATTATAGATATAGATGAGTCATTTTGGAGCATCCTGAAGGATTTTTGATGTTCTAGACGAAAATCAAATCACACCCAAAACCATCACCTGATCCTTCCCAACCCCCAAAATCGATCAAGACTTCAAAATAGATACTTGACATGTACTAGAAAAAGATACTCCTAATCAAGATCTATCATTATAGATATAGATGAGTCATTTTGGAGCATCCTGAAGGATTTTTGATGTTCTAGACGAAAATCAAATCACACCCAAAACCATCACCTGATCCTTCCTGAGACTTCAAAATAGATACTTGACATGTACTAGAAAAAGATACTCCTAATCAAGATCTATCATTACAGATATAAATGAGTCATTTTGGAGCATCCTGAAGGATTTTTGATGTTCTCGACGAAAATCAAATCACACCCAAAACCATCACCTGATCCTTCCCAACCCCCAAAATCGATCAAGACTTCAAAATAGATACTTGACATGTACTAGAAAAAGATGCTCCTAATCAAGATCTATCATTATAGATATAGATGAGTCATTTTGGAGCATCCTGAAGGATTTTTGATGTTCTAGACGAAAATCAAATCACACCCAAAACCATCACCTGATCCTTCCCAACCCCCAAAATCGATCAAGACTTCAAAATAGATACTTGACATGTACTAGAAAAAGATACTCCTAATCAAGATCTATCATTATAGATATAGATGAGTCATTTTGGAGCATCCTGAAGGATTTTTGATGTTCTAGACGAAAATCAAATCACACCCAAAACCATCACCTGATCCTTCCCAACCCCCAAAATCGATCAAGACTTCAAAATAGATACTTGACATGTACTAGAAAAAGATACTCCTAATCAAGATCTATCATTATAGATATAGATGAGTCATTTTGGAGCATCCTGAAGGATTTTTGATGTTCTAGACGAAAATCAAATCACACCCAAAACCATCACCTGATCCTTCCCAACCCCCAAAATCGATCAAGACTTTAAAATAGATACTTGACATGTACTAGAAAAAGATACTCCTAATCAAGATCTATCATTATAGATATAGATGAGTCATTTTGGAGCATCCTGAAGGATTTTTGATGTTCTAGACGAAAATCAAATCACACCCAAAACCATCACCTGATCCTTCCCAACCCCCAAAATCGATCAAGACTTCAAAATAGATACTTGACATGTACTAGAAAAAGATACTCCTAATAAAGATCTATCATTATAGATATAGATGAGTCATTTTGGAGCATCCTGAAGGATTTTTGATGTTCTAGACGAAAATCAAATCACACCCAAAACTATCACCTGATCCTTCCCAACCCCCAAAATCGATCAAGACTTCAAAATAGATACTTGACATGTACTAGAAAAAGATACTCCTAATCAAGATCTATCATTATAGATATAGATGAGTCATTTTGGAGCATCCTGAAGGATTTTTGATGTTCTAGACGAAAATCAAATCACACCCAAAACCATCACCTGATCCTTCCCAACCCCCAAAATCGATCAAGACTTCAAAATAGATACTTGACATGTACTAGAAAAGATACTCCTAATCAAGATCTATCATTATAGATATAGATGAGTCATTTTGGAGCATCCTGAAGGATTTTTGATGTTCTAGACGAAAATCAAATCACACCCAAAACCATCACCTGATCCTTCCCAACCCCCAAAATCGATCAAGACTTCAAAATAGATACTTGACATGTACTAGAAAAAGATACTCCTAATCAAGATCTGTCATTATAGATATAGATGAGTCATTTTGGAGCATCCTGAAGGATTTTTGATGTTCTAGACGAAAATCAAATCACACCCAAAACCATCACCTGATCCTTCCCAACCCCCAAAATCGATCAAGACTTCAAAATAGATACTTGACATGTACTAGAAAAAGATACTCCTAATCAAGATCTATCATTATAGATATAGATGAGTCATTTTGGAGCATCCTGAAGGATTTTTGATGTTCTAGACGAAAATCAAATCACACCCAAAACCATCACCTGATTCTTCCCAACCCCCAAAATCGATCAAGACTTCAAAATAGATACTTGACATGTACTAGAAAAAGATACTCCTAATCAAGATCTATCATTATAGATATAGATGAGTCATTTTTAAGGATCCTGAAGGATTTTTGATGTTCTAGACGAAAATCAAATCACACCCAAAACCATCACCTGATCCTTCCCAACCCCCAAAATCGATCAAGACTTCAAAATAGATACTTGACATGTATTAGAAAAAGATACTCCTAATCAAGATCTATCATTATAGATATAGATGAGTCATTTTGGAGCATCCTGAAGGATTTTTGATGTTCTAGACGAAAATCAAATCACACCCAAAACCATCACCTGATCCTTCCCAACCCACAAAATCGATCAAGACTTCAAAATAGATACTTGACATGTACTAGAAAAAGATACTCCTAATCAAGATCTATCATTATAGATATAGATGAGTCATTTTGGAGCATCCTGAAGGATTTTTGATGTTCTAGACGAAAATCAAATCACACCCAAAACCATCACCTGATCCTTCCCAACCCCCAAAATCGATCAAGACTTCAAAATAGATACTTGACATGTACTAGAAAAAGATACTCCTAATCAAGATCTATCATTATAGATATAGATGAGTCATTTTGGAGCATCCTGAAGGATTTTTGATGTTCTAGACGAAAATCAAATCACACCCAAAACCATCACCTGATCCTTCCCAACCCCCAAAATCGATCAAGACTTCAAAATAGATACTTGACATGTACTAGAAAAAGATACTCCTAATCAAGATCTATCATTATAGATATAGATGAGTCATTTTGGAGCATCCTGAAGGATTTTTGATGTTATAGACGAAAATCAAATCACACCCAAAACCATCACCTGATCCTTCCCAACCCCCAAAATCGATCAAGACTTCAAAATAGATACTTGACATGTACTAGAAAAAGATACTCCTAATCAAGATCTATCATTATAGATATAGATGAGTCATTTTGGAGCATCCTGAAGGATTTTTGATGTTCTAGACGAAAATCAAATCACACCCAAAACCATCACCTGATCCTTCCCAACCCCCAAAATCGATCAAGACTTCAAAATAGATACTTGACATGTACTAGAAAAAGATACTCCCAATCAAGATCTATCATTATAGATATAGATGAGTCATTTTGGAGCATCCTGAAGGATTTTTGATGTTCTAGACGAAAATCAAATCACACCCAAAACCATCACCTGATCCTTCCCAACCCCCAAAATCGATCAAGACTTCAAAATAGATACTTGACATGTACTAGAAAAAGATACTCCTAATCAAGATCTATCATCATAGATACAGATGAGTCATTTTGGAGCATCCTGAAGGATTTTTGATGTTCTAGACGAAAATCAAATCACACCCAAAACCATCACCTGATCCTTCCCAACCCCCAAAATCGATCAAGACTTCAAAATAGATACTTGACATGTACTAGAAAAAGATACTCCTAATCAAGATCTATCATTATAGATATAGATGAGTCATTTTGGAGCATCCTGAAGGATTTTTGATGTTCTAGACGAAAATAAAATCACACCCAAAACCATCACCTGATCCTTCCCAACCCCCAAAATCGATCAAGACTTCAAAATAGATACTTGACATGTATTAGAAAAAGATACTCCTAATCAAGATCTATCATTATAGATATAGATGAGTCATTTTGGAGCATCCTGAAGGATTTTTGATGTTCTAGACGAAAATCAAATCACACCCAAAACCATCACCTGATCCTACCCAACCCCCAAAATCGATCAAGACTTCAAAATAGATACTTGACATGTACTAGAAAAAGATACTCCTAATCAAGATCTATCATTATAGATATAGATGAGTCATTTTGGAGCATCCTGAAGGATTTTTGATGTTCTAGACGAAAATCAAATCACACCCAAAACCATCACCTGATCCTTCCCAACCCCCAAAATCGATCAAGACTTCAAAATAGATACTTGACATGTACTAGAAAAAGATACTCCTAATCAAGATCTATCATTATAGATATAGATGAGTCATTTTGGAGCATCCTGAAGGATTTTTGATGTTCTAGACGAAAATCAAATCACACCCAAAACCATCACCTGATCCTTCCTGAGACTTCAAAATAGATACTTGACATGTACTAGAAAAAGATACTCCTAATCAAGATCTATCATTACAGATATAAATGAGTCATTTTGGAGCATCCTGAAGGATTTTTGATGTTCTCGACGAAAATCAAATCACACCCAAAACCATCACCTGATCCTTCCCAACCCCCAAAATCGATCAAGACTTCAAAATAGATACTTGACATGTACTAGAAAAAGATGCTCCTAATCAAGATCTATCATTATAGATATAGATGAGTCATTTTGGAGCATCCTGAAGGATTTTTGATGTTCTAGACGAAAATCAAATCACACCCAAAACCATCACCTGATCCTTCCCAACCCCCAAAATCGATCAAGACTTCAAAATAGATACTTGACATGTACTAGAAAAAGATACTCCTAATCAAGATCTATCATTATAGATATAGATGAGTCATTTTGGAGCATCCTGAAGGATTTTTGATGTTCTAGACGAAAATCAAATCACACCCAAAACCATCACCTGATCCTTCCCAACCCCCAAAATCGATCAAGACTTCAAAATAGATACTTGACATGTACTAGAAAAAGATACTCCTAATCAAGATCTATCATTATAGATATAGATGAGTCATTTTGGAGCATCCTGAAGGATTTTTGATGTTCTAGACGAAAATCAAATCACACCCAAAACCATCACCTGATCCTTCCCAACCCCCAAAATCGATCAAGACTTTAAAATAGATACTTGACATGTACTAGAAAAAGATACTCCTAATCAAGATCTATCATTATAGATATAGATGAGTCATTTTGGAGCATCCTGAAGGATTTTTGATGTTCTAGACGAAAATCAAATCACACCCAAAACCATCACCTGATCCTTCCCAACCCCCAAAATCGATCAAGACTTCAAAATAGATACTTGACATGTACTAGAAAAAGATACTCCTAATAAAGATCTATCATTATAGATATAGATGAGTCATTTTGGAGCATCCTGAAGGATTTTTGATGTTCTAGACGAAAATCAAATCACACCCAAAACTATCACCTGATCCTTCCCAACCCCCAAAATCGATCAAGACTTCAAAATAGATACTTGACATGTACTAGAAAAAGATACTCCTAATCAAGATCTATCATTATAGATATAGATGAGTCATTTTGGAGCATCCTGAAGGATTTTTGATGTTCTAGACGAAAATCAAATCACACCCAAAACCATCACCTGATCCTTCCCAACCCCCAAAATCGATCAAGACTTCAAAATAGATACTTGACATGTACTAGAAAAAGATACTCCTAATCAAGATCTATCATTATAGATATAGATGAGTCATTTTGGAGCATCCTGAAGGATTTTTGATGTTCTAGACGAAAATCAAATCACACCCAAAACCATCACCTGATCCTTCCCAACCCCCAAAATCGATCAAGACTTCAAAATAGATACTTGACATGTACTAGAAAAAGATACTCCTAATCAAGATCTATCATTATAGATATAGATGAGTCATTTTGGAGCATCCTGAAGGATTTTTGATGTTCTAGACGAAAATCAAATCACACCCAAAACCATCACCTGATCCTTCCCAACCCCCAAAATCGATCAAGACTTCAAAATAGATACTTGACATGTACTAGAAAAAGATACTCCTAATCAAGATCTATCATTATAGATATAGATGAGTCATTTTGGAGCATCCTGAAGGATTTTTGATGTTCTAGACGAAAATCAAATCACACCCAAAACCATCACCTGATCCTTCCCAACCCCCAAAATCGATCAAGACTTCAAAATAAATACTTGACATGTACTAGAAAAAGATACTCCTAATCAAGATCTATCATTATAGATATAGATGAGTCATTTTGGAGCATCCTGAAGGATTTTTGATGTTCTAGACGAAAATCAAATCACACCCAAAACCATCACCTGATCCTTCCCAACCCCCAAAATCGATCAAGACTTCAAAATAGATACTTGACATGTACTAGAAAAAGATACTCCTAATCAAGATCTATCATTATAGATATAGATGAGTCATTTTGGAGCATCCTGAAGGATTTTTGATGTTCTAGACGAAAATCAAATCACACCCAAAACCATCACCTGATCCTTCCCAACCCCCAAAATCGATCAAGACTTCAAAATAGATACTTGACATGTACTAGAAAAAGATACTCCTAATCAAGATCTATCATTATAGATATAGATGAGTCATTTTGGAGCATCCTGAAGGATTTTTGATGTTCTAGACGAAAATCAAATCACACCCAAAACCATCACCTGATCCTTCCCAACCCCCAAAATCGATCAAGACTTCAAAATAGATACTTGACATGTACTAGAAAAAGATACTCCTAATCAAGATCTATCATTATAGATATAGATGAGTCATTTTGGAGCATCCTGAAGGATTTTTGATGTTCTGGACGAAAATCAAATCACACCCAAAACCATCACCTGATCCTTCCCAACCCCCAAAATCGATCAAGACTTCAAAATAGATACTTGACATGTACTAGAAAAAGATACTCCTTATCAAGATCTATCATTATAGATATAGATGAGTCATTTTTGAGCATCCTGAAGGATTTTTGATGTTCTAGACGAAAATCAAATCACACCCAAAACCATCACCTGATCCTTCCCAACCCCCAAAATCGATCAAGACTTCAAAATAGATACTTGACATGTACTAGAAAAAGATACTCCTAATCAAGATCTATCATTATAGATATAGATGAGTCATTTTGGAGCATCCTGAAGGATTTTTGATGTTCTAGACGAAAATCAAATCACACCCAAAACCATCACCTGATCCTTCCCAACCCCCAAAATCGATCAAGACTTCAAAATAGATACTTGACATGTACTAGAAAAAGATACTCCTAATCAAGATCTATCATTATAGATATAGATGAGTCATTTTGGAGCATCCTGAAGGATTTTTGATGTTCTAGACGAAAATCAAATCACACCCAAAACCATCACCTGATCCTTCCCAACCCCCAAAATCGATCAAGACTTCAAAATAGATACTTGACATGTACTAGAAAAAGATACTCCTAATCAAGATCTATCATTATAGATATAGATGAGTCATTTTGGAGCATCCTGAAGGATTTTTGATGTTCTAGACGAAAATCAAATCACACCCAAAACTATCACCTGATCCTTCCCAACCCCCAAAATCGATCAAGACTTCAAAATAGATACTTGACATGTACTAGAAAAAGATACTCCTAATCAAGATCTATCATTATAGATATAGATGAGTCATTTTGGAGCATCCTGAAGGATTTTTGATGTTCTAGACGAAAATCAAATCACACCCAAACCCATCACCTGATCCTTCCCAACCCCCAAAATCGATCAAGACTTCAAAATAGATACTTGACATGTACTAGAAAAAGATACTCCTAATCAAGATCTATCATTATAGATATAGATGAGTCATTTTGGAGCATCCTGAAGGATTTTTGATGTTCTAGACGAAAATCAAATCACACCCAAAACCATCACCTGATCCTTCCCAACCCCCAAAATCGATCAAGACTTCAAAATAGATACTTGACATGTACTAGAAAAAGATACTCCTAATCAAGATCTATCATTATAGATATAGATGAGTCATTTTGGAGCATCCTGAAGGATTTTTGATGTTCTAGACGAAAATCAAATCACACCCAAAACCATCACCTGATCCTTCCCAACCCCCAAAATCGATCAAGACTTCAAAATAGATACTTGACATGTACTAGAAAAAGATACTCCTAATCAAGATCTATCATTATAGATATAGATGAGTCATTTTGGAGCATCCTGAAGGATTTTTGATGTTCTAGATGAAAATCAAATCACACCCAAAACCATCACCTGATCCTTCCCAACCCCCAAAATCGATCAAGACTTCAAAATAGATACTTGACATGTACTAGAAAAAGATACTCCTAATCAAGATCTATCATTATAGATATAGATGAGTCATTTTGGAGCATCCTGAAGGATTTTTGATGTTCTAGACGAAAATCAAATCACACCCAAAACCATCACCTGATACTTCCCAACCCCCAAAATCGATCAAGACTTCAAAATAGATACTTGACATGTACTAGAAAAAGATACTCCTAATCAAGATCTATCATTATAGATATAGATGAGTCATTTTGGAGCATCCTGAAGGATTTTTGATGTTCTAGACGAAAATCAAATCACACCCAAAACCATCACCTGATCCTTCCCAACCCCCAAAATCGATCAAGACTTCAAAATAGATACTTGACATGTACTAGAAAAAGATACTCCTAATCAAGATCTATCATTATAGATATAGATGAGTCATTTTGGAGCATCCTGAAGGATTTTTGATGTTCTAGACGAAAATCAAATCACACCCAAAACCATCACCTGATCCTTCCCAACCCCCAAAATCGATCAAGACTTCAAAATAGATACTTGACATGTACTAGAAAAAGATACTCCTAATCAAGATCTATCATTATAGATATAGATGAGTCATTTTGGAGCATCCTGAAGGATTTTTGATGTTCTAGACGAAAATCAAATCACACCCAAAACCATCACCTGATCCTTCCCAACGCCCAAAGTCGATCAAGACTTCAAAATAGATACTTGACATGTACTAGAAAAAGATACTCCTAATCAAGATCTATCATTATAGATATAGATGAGTCATTTTGGAGCATCCTGAAGGATTTTTGATGTTCTAGACGAAAATCAAATCACACCCAAAACCATCACCTGATCCTTCCCAACCCCCAAAATCGATCAAGACTTCAAAATAGATACTTGACATGTACTAGAAAAAGATACTCCTAATCAAGATCTATCGTTATAGATATAGATGAGTCATTTTGGAGCATCCTGAAGGATTTTTGATGTTCTAGACGAAAATCAAATCACACCCAAAACCATCACCTGATCCTTCCCAACCCCCAAAATCGATCAAGACTTCAAAATAGATA
>NW_026605813.1:0-18801 GCF_945859685.1 Eupeodes corollae
AGAAAGCCAAAATATGTCTCCCACACGTCGTTCTCAAGCGTTGAGCATCTCCATGGCGAATTTGGCGAAAAGATCTTAGCTTAAATCTTTACATGACTAAATTGATAATCCACAAGTACTCCATGAGCCATCATTGCATTTAGAAAAAATTACGGATTGGTGTGTTTTATGGGCTGGAAGGCGTCATTGGACCGTACTTCTTCCGTGATGATCAAGACCGGCATGGGGATCGCTACCGCTCAATGATAACCGAATATTTTCGGCCCCAATTTGATGATATAGACTTGAAGGACATGTGGTTCCAACAGGACGTCTGCGCGGGGCCACAAGCCACACAGCCAATGTCACAATCAATTTATTGGCGACCAAGTTTGGAGAACGTGTTATCCTTATCACACGAAATGGTAAAGTCGTAAGTTTTGACGCCGTTAGACAATTTTCTCTGGGACTACGTCAAGTCAATAGTCTACGCCAACAAGCCAGCGACGATTGACGAACTTCGTACAAATAACGAACGTGAAATTAAAGCAGCATCAGCCATTTTGTCCTTAAAAGCCGTCGGAAATTGGGTTCAGCGTCTGGACTTCTGCTAGCGTGCCCGTGGTGACTATGCGAAAAAGCTTGTGTTTTTGTTTTATTACAGTCCTGTGTGCATTAGGGCCTCACCCAAAAAACTTCTCCATCTAGCTCGGTCCCTAGCTACATGTCTCCAGTTTCGCGCTCCAAGTTGGGTGAGGTCTTGTGTGCGCCACCTGATCTGCGGTCTTCCTCTACTGCGCTGTCCTGTGGGTGTGGATTCGAAAAATTTCCAGGCCGGAGCATTGGTTTCCATGTGCTCTATGTGACCCAGCCATCTTAGTCGTTGGACTTTTACCCTTCTGGCTAAGACTACGTCCCTGTACAACCCGTACAGCTCGTCGTTTCATCTTCTCCTCAACTCCCCTTCGAGGCATACGGCACCGTAGATCATACGAAGAAGAACTTTTCTCTTGAAGCGACCCACGGTGCTTTTATCCGCTTTTGCCATAGTCCATGCTTCTGCACTGTATAGCAGGACGGGGATGATAAGGGAACACTTGGGTCCCTCGAGAGAGGACTTTGCCACCCAATCGCTTTCTTAGTCCAAAGAAACAGCGGTTAGCAAGAGTCATTTTGCGCTTGATCTCAGCGCTGGTGTTGTTTTCTGCGTTTACAGCGGAGCCTAGGTAGACGAAGTCCTTGACTACCTCAAAGTTACGTCTGTCGATTATGACGTTTTGACCAAAACTTCGGTGTTGTATGTCCTTTCTTGACGACAGCATGTACTTTGTTTTGCCCTCATTAACCGTTACACCCATTTTTGCCGAATCTGCCTTAATAGTCACAAAAGCCCCATTGACATCACGCTGAGTTCTTCCGATTATGTCAATGTCATGAGCATATGTCAGTAATTGGACAGACCTTGAAAGATAGGGCCTCTAGTATTGACGTGTGAGCTCTGCACTATTCTTTCAACATATCTCCAGCTGCTTTAAAGACCTCGGCATTCAAGTCATCCGCTCCAGCGGCTTTATTAGACTTCAGCTTTGATATGGCAATCTTTATTTCGTCTAAGTCGGGAGGACGGGATTGTTGGCTTTCGTCGTCTATGTTGAATGGATCATCCTGCCTGACAGCGAAAAATTAGTTCGTCGTCGCCAGTATACAGTTTACAGAAGGGTTCCCTTCATATCCTCAGCAATGCGTGCGGTTCCACTATAATGTTTCCATTTTCATCTTTGCAGCCTTCTGTTCTAGGTTTATGTATTTTTAACTGCTCATGTAACTTTCGCACTTCATTTCTGCATTTAAACGTCTTCGACAACACGCTTCTCATGCTTCCTCTTTTTTTCTGAGACTTTTGGTGTTCCTCTCTCTTTTTCTGTTCATAAAGCTCTTGAGTTTGCTTTCCAGTTGTTTGGCTCCATTTGCATCTCGACATTCTTCATCAAACCAGGGGTTTCTTGTTGGTGGCTGTTTGAAACCCAGCACATCAGAGGCAGCTTCTCTGATTGCATCTTGGCAATGTTGCCACTGGTTTTCGATACATTGTGTTGGCGGCAGAGAACTTCTTAAGAGGTTACTTATAAGTCGGTCGGAAAAGGATTTGGCGATCTCAGGCGATTGTAGCCGTTCGACGTTGTACCTTCTCCCAGCACCTCCCTGTTTTGCCATGGGTCTGGAAATCCGAAGTGCTACCTTGGCTACAACGAGGTAGTGGTCCGAGTCGATGTTAGTTCCTCGAAAAGTTCCGACATCCATAATGCTGGGAGCGTGTTTGACGTCGATCGCAATATGGTCAATCTGGTTGACTGTAGATTGATCTGGAGGAGTCCAAGTTCCTTTGTGGATGTTGATGTGTGAAAAACGCGTACTGGCTACTGTTGTCGTGCAGGGTGTTCTTCCCGATTATTCCACCAAAGATGTCTTCCCTTACTAGCTTGGCATTAAAATCGCCCAGGACTATTTTAATATCGTAGCTAAGACACTGCTGATATGTGTCGTCTAGGAGCTCGAAGAACAAATCTTTGGTGTTGTCGTCTTTCTCTTCTGTGGGGCGTGCCCGCATATCAGGCTAATGTTGCCGACTTTAGCCTTGATGCGTATAGTCATGAGGCGCTTATTGATGCACCTATAGCTGAAGACTTCTTGCCTATGTCTGGATCCAATGACGAAGCCGCATCCGAATAAGCGCTGTTGGTTTTCGTGGTAGCAGTCACTATAGTAAATATCCCATCGTATTTTATGGATGGTGGTGATATCTGATTTATAGCGGTCTAGGGTCTCCGCTAATGGTCTGTTAAGGGACCTTACATTCCACGTGCATATCCGAAGTTCATTGTCTTTTGTTCGTTTGCGTTGGTTGTCAACAGTAAATCCAGGATGTCACCCCGACGGCACAACCCCCAACCTGGAGGGCCAGATCCTTAGTATAACTCCAAGGATGGGGAGCCGGATAAAACCGCTCCTTATAGGCCTGAGCTCCGAATAAGTCGAAGAAGCCCGATAAGGTGTTCATTAAGTAGTTCAACCTTACTGGAACTGTAGACGCCATCCTTCATTCCATCTCGGGAAATCTTCCGCTGCCGATTGGATAAGGAGAGGTGCCTTAATGGAAACACCTCTCCCCACCCCTCTCGTTTGCTGCCCCCAACAATTTTCCACTGGAAAACCCAATCTGCAGTTTAGTTTTTAGGCACCCGATGTTCACAGCGGGGAGGTGAGAATAGAAGTTGATAGACAGAGGTTGGTTTTGAGAAAAATCTGTGGACGCTTGTGTCCTCTTGAATGCACATGTCTACCATTTCAACATCGACAAGCCTGCTTCACTTGACTATTAATTGTCATATAAAATGGCAAATAACACCTTTAATCCAACTTTAACTCTCCAAAAACTTTTAACTGAAGAGGCATAGGTGTATGAGAAAATACGTCCCGTGTCTAATGCTCCAAGGATAATTTGATTATCATACCGCCAATCAAAGATATTCTATTATTTCTACTACACTCTTTTTAATTTCGTTTTATGAAAACATTTCTATTTACAAACACGTGTTTTAACACTTCAAAAATATATAAAAAGAAACAAAAAAAAAAACAAAGGTGTTAAAATTAGTTGTTAGCCCTCGAAAATTACACATTTACAAAATACCTCTACTCGCTACATTAGTTCAGAAGTGGGAAAATTCACCCTCTAGGGAACACTCGTCATTTTAGTAATTTATTCCAAGTCACACAAATTTCCCATACCTGATGCCTGCAAGTTGCGTTATAAGAAAACATATTTCTTAATATTTTCTAAATATACAATAAACATATACCTATAACCTATACGAATACATATACTTACATAATGAACATGAATAACATAGCTAAAAGTTAATGTTAAGGGTTAGAAAATGGTAATTTTATTTCAGAAGATGATAAATGTATTTTAGCTTTTTTGTAAACTTGTTCTTTATAAGAATTGTGTTTGTAATTTGCTAAAGTTTTACTCAGCCTATTTTTCGTACCCGTTTCAAAGACATTGTCTTATTTTAAAAACAGAACAAAAAAACAAACACAGTAAGTTTTCATCAAAATTCAATTTCATTATAAGCCTCTTATGATATACATCGGGCCGTCCAGACATATTCATAACTTCAAAACTGCATAAGGCAGTTCCCCATCTACCCTCACACAGATGACTTAATCCTTTTGAACCCTTTTAACCTGGAAATTGCTTTATAATATTTAACAAAATTGACAACGAATCTCTTATATGAAGCTTTTCTAAAAAGGCTCCTTCTTGAATCCACATAGAGCCATCGAGACATGTTGTTACAGAATTTCGGTGATTTTCTGTAAAATGTATCTTCACCACATTTGCCCCGAGAAATATCGCTGCCATTGGCAGGAAACAGCCTCTAAAGTAGGTAGGTATAGGTTGTTGGTTCTGCTCGTATAGCTGTATCCCTAACCTACGTGAAATTAAGATGACAATTTTCCAAACACAAGAAAGGGAGACACATCTGGAAATTGAATGGTTTTGTATTTTGTTGTGAGAATAAAGCAATATCCGAGGATATACACACAACCCAAGAGTATACCATCATCATCATCATTATTATGCCTTGAAGATTTTTGGTGAAGTCCTGAAATTGAGGTTGATATGTCCTTTGTATGATGTGAGTTGATGCCATTCATTTTAGACGTCAATAAGTACTTAGCTATACTTGTGTACACAAAAGGAAGGAAGCTGTAAGAAACCTTCCTCTCTCTCTTTGAAACATTTATACCAGGCACTTCAAAAACGTTTGGAAAACATATATTATACAAATATAAAGTAAATTTGATGGGTTATGTTTATAATATATTATTATTTGAATTTAGTTTACTGTGGCAATAAAGTCATTAAGAAAGTGTCTGATGCATGAATGTCAAATGTTTAGTACCTATATTGAGGTTTAAGTTTAGAGTTTAGAGATATTTGATGTTGAAAAACTATTTCAATTTTGACTGAATGATTTTTTAAATTGTTATAACCGCAATTACCCCAAAACGAATCTAAACAAATCTGAAAATAAAAATAAAACAAAAATATCATTGCTGCCACATTTAGCGACCGCAAATTTACATAGTTACCCCCCAGTCTACTATATAACTCTAATTTCATTTTGGATTCGGTCTTTCGAGCATCACGCACCTCTAAATTGGTTAGCAAATTAATTTAGAAAACGTGATTTAAATTCTCAATTATAAAACGCAAAATAGTTGTTATTTTGTGGTCGTACAAAAATAGAAATAGAGAGGAAGTTTTTGTTGTATGTAGATATTTTCTATACATACATACTTGCTTTTGAACGTTTGTTCAATATGCAAAAGGACACCAATCAAAATGAAGTCCTTTATTGTGTTTTTATTTTTTAAACTTCATTTAATAAAATTTATCATGAGATTGGCTTATTTTGAATAGTTTATTTTAAATAATATGTATTTTTGAATGGAATGTAAATATTTATATAATGTAATAAAAGCTAAATGAATGTTCGCTTAACACGCTTTTGTTAATGCTTTTCGTCTGTTTGTTTTGTATTGATGACACAATCAATTTGAAAACTATTGTATTCAGATAAATATTGAATATTTTGAATTTTAACTCTGTCAAGTTAGATAAAAGTTTAAACGCTTATTCTAAATAATACAAAAATTGGATGTATTTTGGGACCTGTGTTAATAAGTTTGCCATTGACGTTTGGTATTGTATCGATTGTGTTTCTGTGAATTTTGGTTGGAAAAAAAACTTAAACAATTATTTGAACAACAAACGGAAAAACTAAATCCCGTCCATCAAACGGAAGTCATGTTATCTTTTAATGAGTCAAATTAAAACGATAAATAAAATGGTATTAGATGTTTTAAAAACCGATGGGCTGTTGTTTTTTTATTGTCTTCAAAATTTAATTCAAAAAATGGTACACAAAAACGTACATGCAATTTATTTGATGTAAGGGGTGGTTCAATTTTATGGGTATGTTGAATGTGAACTACACCTACACGTCACATTTTTGTCTAAATTTCATTTGACATTTCTTAATTTCAGGCTAATTCAATTTGAATAATGGACTGATACAGAATCGAGCAATTCGTTAAAGTTATGCAGGGTAGTCATTCCGTAATTTTCAAAACGATAATCGTCAAAACGATTATCATTAACGATATCGTTAAAAATTTGCTTCACGTAACTTTATCACTATCGCCTCGTTCAATCGTTTTTAGTATAAGTTCGTTGAGTATATTCAAAACGTCAAAATTAACTCAACGAAATATAAGCTTGTTCAATAACTTGAAAATGTTATTAAACTTGGTTTTTCTCTATGGGAAATTTTGAAAATTTGCAAAATATGTATTGTTAATAAACATGCCAACTATTTTGTGATGTTTATTGTTATTGTCACTTTTTGTGTTTTAATTTTTTGCCGCCGAAGAATAAACTATAATATCAACAATTTTGTTCAGCTGCAGTAATAATCCCAATTTTGTCCAAGAGAAGGAAGTGAAGACTCCATTTCATCCACAGAGAACATAACTTAGCTTCAAAAATATTTGTTGTTTCCAAAACTTCTTTGGACTAGTGCTTTGTGCAAGAGCGATACTAAAATCGTTGCCCTTCGAACATACCTATTTTCCTCCGCCACAAAGTTTAAATATATAAAAAAATGCTTACATATGGGTTAGAATAGATAGAAGGTCCCATTCATCTATTAATTTTCTTTGTTACCGAATTCATTGTAGTTTTTGAGTTTTTATTTTCATTTCATAACAAAACTAAACTACACCGTAACGTTTTTAACGGATTTAGGAGGTGTAAAAAGTGCATTCTACAGTCTGCTTTAGAAAATATTGCTTATGTTGCAATAGAGTAGCTGAAGACATTATGCATAAGGAATTGCATTTACAAGAACTAGTCTCTTGACCATTTCAAGCGTCGTCAATGGTCGGAATGTTGCAAAGAAATAGTAAAAAACAGGGATGAGGCACATTAATAATTTAGTTCATTCGTCAATAAGCAGAATTGACACTTTTGGGAGAACTATAATCTAAGATTGTGGAAAAACGAATGAGCCCACAAAGTGTAAATGTTTGGTGCTTTATATTGGCTTGAGGCGATGTCAATTGGAAGACAAGACCATGTGATTTGACACCGTTGGACTTCTTTTATGTTATGTTTTAGAGTTATCGAAAATTTTGACCACGGCGACTAATCGACTGATAATTTGTTAAATACATAACTAAACCATATTACTTGAATTACAAAAAATAAGAAATAACAATATGTTTCTAAATAATTGGTGTTTTATTCAAAATCAACATCAGACCTTAAATTTTTACCCACCTTTTTACGAAATTAATAAAAAAAAAAATACAATAATTATGGAATGATTTTGTGTGGATAGTTTTTGTGGGTCAAATCGATGACAGCTTTTTTATTTCTAAATTTACATAAGAAACGAAAACAATTCTTAATTATTTGACTTCCATTTAAAAGTTCGATATTTCTTACATAAAGGGTTTTAAAATTGGGACAGGTTGATTTTGACAGCTCGTCGTGGCCATATTATAAACTTTCCGTAGAAAGTTTTTGTAATGGGTCCGATTTGTCAAATTGAAAATTTTGACATTTCTCTACGTTTCAAGGTCACTAGAGTCGAAATAAAAGGTTTTTAGAAAGATGTCTGTGTGTACGTGTGTACATACTTTCGTACGTATGTACGTTCGCGACGTTTTTTTCGTAATCCATAGCTAAAGAACCAGAGAAGATATCGATTTCAAATAAATGTTGTTATACAGTTAATAAGGTAGAAAGATGCAGAAAGGCCTCTCAAGAAAATTGCGTTGGTGGTGTTTTACCATAGCAGTTTGAAAAAAAGCTGAACATTTTGGTTAACCCTAAATATCTTACGAAACAAAAACGCTAGAGACTTGAATTAAATTTTATATAATATATTGTAACGTGATACCGAACAGGTATATTTTTTGAAAAAAATAAATATAACGGTATTTTTATAAATCAATAAAACTGAAAAAAAAATTTGTCACCTCCAAAATTTTACAACTGAAATATGATTTCATCTCTAAAACAACAAAGAAGAACAATGCTTTTGACATCTGATAACATTTTGAGAAAAATCTAATTGACAGTTTTTTCTATAAGAAATACAAATCTAAAAAAAAAGTTACTCAAAGTTCGTAAAAATTGAATATCGATTCAAATATCTTCTCAAAAACTTGAAATTTAGGATTCAAGCTTTTTTATCTTATAAGAAATATTGTTTTCAACATTATTACAAATTTTGAGAAAAATCGAATTGACAGTTTTTTTACAAAAAATAAAAACTTAAAAAAAAAATTTATAAAAGCTGGTAAAAATTGATTATCGACTCAAATATCTCCTCAAAAATTTTAAATATTGGCTTCAAACTAATTTTATCTTATAAGAAATATTGTTTTCAACATTTGGTAAGATTTTTAAATTTTTGAAAAATTCGAATCGACAGTTTTTTTACAAAAAACAAAACTCAAAAAAAAAACAATACTAAAACTTGGTTAAAATTTACTTTCGGCTCAAATAGCTTTTCAAAAATTAAAAATATTGGTTTCATACTTATTTTATTTCACAGAAAATATTGTATTCAATATTCAGTAATTTATATAAAAATCCAACAGTCCGTTTTTTCATAAAAAAATAAAATCTGCAAAAAATAGTACACAAATTTAGTAAAAATTGATGCGAGTACATATAGAAAAACTTTAAAGCAAGACAAATCGACAGACGGGATGTAAAGTTATCAGTGTGGGTCGCATCCCAGCCTCTTTTTTCTTTTACTTTCTATCAAAATATCTTCATTTAATCAATCACTAAATACAAATCGTTATGGCAAGTTACAGCATAGAGCAACACGTGTGAAATTATTAGACTTTCTTAAGTAGCCAATGGATTTAAGTAAAAGTACTGTTTGGTGTGGATTTTGGACGGTGAGTTCTGTAAAATCAATAACTTCTTGTTGAATTGGATACTATAGAAACCAAAGTCAAATGATTTCTGAAATTAACTCACTACAAGTTAAAGATAAACCAACCAATAAATAATAAATGGTTTGGTCTTTCTTCTTGCTTAATAAGTTGTATTTTATTATTCAATACATTTTTTTGGAAATAATAAAAGCCCACAACTAGCTTTAGAAAATGGCAGGTATTATGAAATTTTTAAAAATGTAAATCTAATAATGCAAGATGTCACACTTCGATTACTAGTGTTAGTTGCAGAAAAAGTCCTTAAGTGTTAAACATATTTGGAAAACTTATACATTGTTGTTTGTAAACAATTGTTGTTTTTAAATTTAACGATTATTTAATGACGCAGTTAAACAAAAATACTCGAAATTTCTCGATGTTTTAATTTCGACGAAACTTTTTGAGATTTGCTAGGCTCGTCTGGGTTTTAAATATAAAATCGGCTACAGCTTTTTGTGTCCCGTAATTTATGTGCGATCTATTGGTATATAATTCCTGCCTATATTTTACGAAAAAAGGGGAAATGGGATTCCTCCCCTAACCCTCATTTTTTATGACAAACATTTTTTAAAAAATTGACTTATTATGAAAAAAAAAATTAGAAGTAAACAAAAGGAGTTGTCAAATTCAGAAATACCCTTTTTAAAGGAAGTCTTAATTTCCTGTTACTCCTCCCGCCTGAATGCAACGAATGCTGATGAATAGTTTGGCCTATAGGTAGGTAGGTAGAAATGGCGATCTCAAGGCAACCTAGCCTGAGATCCAATTAGCGCTGTAGTGCGCCGTTTTGATACCAAAAACTCGTTTGACCTGTGATAGAAAGAGAAAGATTTATAGAGAAGCTTCATAGCGATTATGTAAGAGCCATTTTGTCGCATTGGGAAAAAAGATTAGGTCTCTAATCTTTGTCTCAGATAGCTCATCAAGTTCGTGAAAGAATGCTTTTCCAAAGTATTTCATTCTAGTGTTTGCCAAAGCAGGACATTTGCAGAGGAAATGGATTATCGTTTCACTTTCTCTTTGGTCACTACAACTACGGCAAAAGGTGTTGTAAGAGATACCTAACTTCTCTGCATGAACTCCTATAGGCCAATGTCCGGTACAATCCTGGCTATGTCTTGCCTTGACCTGCATAGAAGATCGTTTGTACGGGTTTTATTATAGGTGGACCATATCTTCCTAGATATAATGCAGTTGGGTAAATTGGTCCACCTTCGGTTTGATTCAGTTTGGTAGATAGAAAAGATTTTACCCTTCCTAGCACCAAGAGGAATGTTAACCATTTCCGCAAGTAAGATTTGAAGGGCCGATCCTTCATTTCCCATGATACCACTATGGCCCGGAACCCAGATCAGGGTGACACGAAGGTTAATATTCAGGCTCGCAAGCTCATCGCGACATTGCTGGACCAATTTTGATGAGGATATAGCCGAGTTAATGGCTTTGACAGGTGCCTGACTGTCTGTACAGATAGCCGCATTTCGGTTTTGGCTTGGGTTTTGTTTAAGTATCTTACATGCCTCCCTTATTGCCAGCAGTTCAGACTGAAAAAAGCTAGCAAAGTCAGGAAGCCTAAAGGATTTAGCTACATTTAGTGACTCAGAAAATATCCCAGAACCAACTCCGCACTCCATCTTTGAGCAGTCAGTAAAGATGGTTGTGTCGAAACCTATCGACACGATGTCATCCTCCCAATCTTATCTGGATGGGAAAATAACCTTAAAACCCTTACTAAGGCTCAAAGTAGAAGTGCAGTAGTCAGTGTCTACCGAGATACTCGTAATATCTGAGAGAATCAATTTCGTTGTGTTGCTGTGACCATAAGGTTTTGACAACCAGCTATTTGATTCCTTCAGCCTAATAGCGCTGCAGGAAAATATGTATTTAATAAGAAGGTCGATTGGTAGAAGATCCAAAATAACGTTTAAGGCGTCCGTTGGGCAAGTAAGCATGGCCCCTGTGGTGCCCACGCAAGCTGTTCTCTGAACCTTCTTTAGCTTATTAATATTAAAGGCTTTGCTAAGAGCAGGCCACCACATAATCGATCCATATGTACTACGGCTGTGTACGTCCATAAAATCATCTTCGACTGAAGTCCCCACTTTTTGCCGAAAGTTTTGCTGCAGGCGTAGAAGGCAACACAGGCCTTCTTAAACGAGTATAACTCCCAAATATTTTGCACTGGAAGACAGTGATAGGATTTGACCGTTGCGTCGAGGTAGCGTGAAGGGCGGTACTTTGGTTTTGGTGGTAAAGAGCAACACTTCAGTTTAACTTTGGTTAACTCCTAGTCCACAACTCGTAGCCCAGTTGCTAACTTTCTTCAAAGCTGAATCCGTGATTTAACTAATCACAGAGGTGTACTTTCCTGACACCAATAGCATCAAATCATCCGCATAGGCACCGCCTTCACTCCACATCTCTCTAATTTAACGAGAATTGTATCCATGACCAGAAGCCATAGAAGAGGCGATAGGACTCCACCCTGGGGTGTTCCCCTACTCACGTGTTTTGTTGCGATTGTATTGCCTAGAGTGGCTCGAATCGAAGTTTGGCCTATACTCAATATCATTTAATTTGTTAAAATTGATTCATAACATTTTTTGTATCCATCAGGTTAATCGATGAAGCAACTGGTAATTTAGTTTGGCGGAATCATGTGCCTTCATCGTACAATTTTGTAGGCGTATTCCAATCGAGTTTTCGAAAAAAAGGTACAGAGAAAACTAAAACTGATGTGAAATATACTAAAAACCAAATTACCAACTTGTTACCATCTTTAGTAAATAAAAATGGTGCGGAAGTGGCTCGCGTTTTAACAAATACTCCATCGAGGATAAAAATTCCTTCCAGTATGGGTTTTCAACCTTGTATGCCTAAATGGGATGCTTGGAATTTATTGTACAATGTTCCATTTCGAAAATTGGTCAGCTATAAACGCAGAAAAAAAGACAACACAAATTTAAAACTGCTTCATCCCAGAAAATGATCTGGAGCATCAACAAATTTAGACGTTTTTCATAGACTACTTTATACATCAGATCCATTCATCTCAAGTATTTAAAAACCATGCAAGTGTTAATGAACACCATGAAGAAAACCTGAAACTTTTTAAAGTGAATCTATTTATTTCAGATCCTGAAGATTTGATAGAGTGAACAATTTGATTGCATATTAATACATTTATTAAGTATGATTAAAAACTTAATCAATGAAGTAGATTACTCCAATATTTACATGTCTAGGAAATTACTTGCAGTTTGAAACCAATTTTTTTGTTAAAACGTTACGCAGGCGTTCAAAAATCAAATGGGGTGGCGCAACAGTCCGTTGTGAACCAGGGCCTAGTGACTTACAACTCTCAACCATTCCTGTGTGCGTGTACTGTTGTCAGGAATGGAAGGGACCTACAATTTTAGGCCGAATCCGAACGGCTAGTTTGAGAAAGCACTTTTTCATGACAAGAATTACTCTTGAAGGATTTGTCAATTCCTCGCAAGAGGCAGTACCCGCGAAAATTAATTAAATTAAGATGGCACAGGCAGGGAATGAACCCCAGACCCCTTGCATGACAGTCCAACGCACTAACTATCATGCCACGGGTACTACTACGCAGGCGTTATTAAGGAAAAATGTATGTCAAAAGTCCAGCAGAATAAGTTGTCATATATTCAACTACATATGTACCTACAAATTTCATGTCAATATCTTCAAAAACAAAAAAAGTTGTAAATTTTTGAAAAGCAAAGGGCCCATATTTGCCATAGTGCGACGTAAATTGCCTAATATGTTCCACTTTAAAACATTCAATTTTACTCCTTAAGATTCTTCTTTCGCGTTGTTTTCTTGAGTCGCAGCTCTTTGCGAATAAGCTGCAAGCAAGAATGCACCTCAAAGACAACATAATCGATGGTATCGGTCAAATTCAGCCTGATTTATGCACCAATCCTTAAGGCAATTTTTACCAGCTGTCTTTTTACGTGGTCCATGTTCCCTCGGAATGGAGAGCAGTTAAAGTTGTTTGTATACCGAAAGCAGGTAAATGCTCGCATGTCAATCCTAAAGATCTACGACGTAGAAGTCTATCATCATTCCTTCTTAAGACCTAGAAAAGATTGATTGATATCCATTTAAGAGCAAGTATTGGTACAATACTTCTGTCTTCGTCTTGACATGCCTACTGTAAAGGTAAATCGATGGAAACAGCGTTACACACCTTAATACACACCGTCGTATATTCCCTCCATCATAAAAAGTTTACTATGGTTGCTTTCCTTGACATTGTAGGTGCCTTTAACAACGTGGACAACTTCGGGAATTAATTCATTGAATGCTGACTAGCAGAATAATTTCTTCAGAACTGGGCAACTCTTCTGGCAGACCATTCGTTAGTAGAGGGACACCGCAAGGTGGTGTTCTATCCCCTCTCCACTGGAACCTAGTGTAGAATGAAATCCTTACTAGTCTCGATGCGGAGGGTTTCAGAGTGATAGCCTATGTGGACAACTTTGCTATAGCAGTTTCAGGAAAACATCTAACACCTAAAAAGAACTCTTAGAAAATGCCTTAGACAGATTAATATTTTCTGCCGATCATACGTGGCTTCATACCTGGGTCTTGTCTTACATAAGAAACTAAATTGGAAAGGCAACGTACAGGAAAGAGTCAAAAAAGCTACTGTAGCTCTCTTTTCTTGCAAAAAAGACTTAGGTAATAAATGGGGCTTAAAACTCCGAGTAACGCATTGGTTATACACATCGGTAATCAGTCCGATTTTAATGTACGGTTTGGCAGTATGGTGGACTTCTTTAGAGAAAGCTATAAACCACTACAAATTAAATAAAGACCAACGTTCAGCTAGCAATTCGACAAAAACTTTCTGATTTCTATACCATTTAGAACTTTCTGGGATAGTAAGGCATTCCGGGAAGACGGGTCAATCTATTTTTATGCAGATGGTTCAAAAACAAAAGAACGGGTTGGTGGAGGTGTGTACTCTAAACGACTGAAATGAAGACTCTCATTCCGCTTTCCCAATCATTGTAGAGTGTTCCAGGTGAAACTTTTGGCGACAAAAAAAAGTTTTGTCCTGGCTTAAAGAAAACGTGATATCAACATCTGATATCCGTATTTTCTCAGTTAGTCAGGCTGTTTTCAAATAACTGGAATCTGTCTCTACAAAATCTGTGGCAGTCCAAAACTGCCAATTATCTCTAATGGAGATGCCACAACAGTTTAATATTAATATTTGCCTTGTGCGGGCCATAGAGACATTACAGGTAACTGTAAGGCAGAGGAACTCGCCAGGAACGGTACAGTGCAGCCCATCTTACCCCGTTCGGACCATACTGGCATACCAATAATAGCTACTTGTAAACTATTGCAAATGTGATAAGGGCAGGCACCAGGTGGAACAACATCAAAACGTGTCAGGTCACAAAAATCATCTAGCCAACACTGGATTTAAAACGTTCAAGGTGTTTGCTATCTCTGACACTGTCTAATCTAATGACTTTTGCAGAAGCTGCATGGACGAGGAAGAGGAAGAAACAGTTCTTTATTTTCTCTGTACATGTCCTGCTCTGGCTCGAAGACGCAAGAATTACCTAGAAGAATTCTTCTTTAACGACCTAAACAATCTAAATCATATCAGCATAATGAGCCTCTCACGTTTCGTAGTTTCGTAAGGGACTCAAACTGGTTCATATGGTATCACAATGGGCCATTAAACTGGCCTAAGTGTGTCCGTTTCCACCTGGGACAGCCACTTTAACCTAACCAACCATATGCCAAAGTCATTGTAAACTAAACTAAACGTTTAAACGATGTAAAATTTCACAAATAATGCCATTGAAAATGACATAATTAAAATATTTGTCCTTAAGACGGGGTAAGTAGCAATAAACCTGCATATTCACATCACAAAGTCTTTTCAACACATTGAGTCCTTCCACAACTTCAAGTTCCACAACTTTGAAACACAACCAAAATTTTAACTTGTTAGGAAACTCAATTTTTACTATATATGCATTCATTTCCAATTTGTAATAAAAAAATTCATAAAAATCATAAACTTTACTTCTCAAAAAACTAATATTCTCTTCAAAGGCTAAAGAAATTAATAATAAACTTAAGAAAATTAGTTTTATTGCCCCAAAGTCATTTCTTCACATAAAAACCCCATTCTAATCCACAATCTCCCCTGGCTCTTTCTTTCTTTTATTTCTCCAGTACCCTGATAGCTATAATTGTACCAGTGATGCCTTTCGGCCAAGTATAGTCATCAAAAAATGTTAAATTCATTTTTATCACACCTAGTTTTAACATCCTCTCTTGTTTTATTTATTATTATTGCTCTTTTATTTGATATCAGCGAAATATTTGTATAGAAAAATAAAAAGTAGCACACAACCAAACAGGATAAACAGAGCATCCCTATATCCAGAGCCCTCGAGGCTTGAGGTGCGTGTACCAAAAAACAGAAAAACAGAAAAACACTTAACTTACAAATATAAGCTTCTGTGAAATCACCTTAGAAGACTCATAAACGGCCAAAAATTTGCTTATTTGTTGTTTGGCGAAAAGAAACGAACCAACAAAATAAAAAAATTATCCAAAAATTGGATGTTATTTCAATTTAATTGTAATTTATGTAAAATTTTGTATATATTTTTATAGCGTCATTTAATTTTTTCGCTTTTTTTTCTCATAAGCTTCTTCTTGTTCTTCTTTTTGATGTTCTTGTTCTCTATGAGCAATTTCCAAAGGAGGGAATGTTATATTTTTATTATTTGCTTATTCTTTGCGTGCTGAAAAGCTAATTTTAACTATTTCTTCATTTTATATTTTCTCATTTTTGAGATTTAAAATAAAAAAAAATAAAGAAGACGATATTTTGCTGACTCGAAGGTTAAGGATCTTAATACAATACATTCACAAGCATTCCCCTTAAGCAAGAAGAAATAAAAACGGGAAGCAATATAAGTAATAAAGAAAAGAGAAAAAATAAGAAGAAAAATAGAACTGGGGGTAGCCATTATTACCTATAGCCATTTTTTAGCAAAGTTCGTCTTCGTCCTTTGGTGCCCCTTGTCTTCGGTTTTCGGTCTTCGTTGTCAGTTTTAAGTATTAGAAAACGGTTGCCCCTGTTTTCGTTTTTGTTATTTTTATTTTTCTTTAAATTGCAATAATTACTTCATCTTATCAGTGTCCTGACAGACAAGGACTTGCTATGGCTAATTGTATTTTTATGCTGACGTACCGTTGATTTGGGAGGGTTTTCTTTTATATATAAGTTCGTGGTAGTATACGGCTTACCCTCTCTTTTAAAAGATCCTTGATGGGGGATTTAGTTTTTGCAACGTACACAATTTATAAATGATGACCCTTCCTTTCGCTGTGGCTGGCTTTGCCTTCAGGAGTGATTATTTGACTTTGATAATGGCCAGATAGCTGTTAAATAAAAATTTAACTATAAAGAAGATAATTTTGAACTTTTTAGCTGTTCATAAATTTAGGTATGTTAAAATTTGAGAAAAATCACTTAAGTGGTTTTCAGTGAAGTTTCCTCTAGGGAACGTTTGTACCTAAAACGTGTATTGAAACTCTTTCTTCTAAAAATCCAAGAGGCATTAAATTTTTGTGTACAACTCTTTCCTATTTAAATATTAAAATACAAATGTTAAGTGCCTAAAGTAGGTTTGTAATAAAATTAAAGCCAAGTACCGTACCTATCCATCCGCAGTTCAGAACCAGAGCCAGAGTAATTTTCTTTTACTTATCTTCCAATTATTTTAAACGGTTATGGCTTTACCATTTTTGTGGCTAAGGCCACAGGATAACGTATTATAGAACAATTGTTTTTAAAGCATATTCTTATGCCTACATAGTATATTTTTTATTATCCATGTTATAGGATAGAGTATTTCTGCAAATAAAAGGACTTCAATCAATATAAATTCTAATATTCATTTTTATTTCTTTTGAAAAAAAAGTGATTTTTTTTCGTGTTTGCTGTTATCCTTCCCAGTTTAAATGTTTCCTCTTCATATTCCGCATATTCTTTCTTAATAAAGAGGCAGAGAAAATAAAAAAGGAAGGAATTGTGCTCTGTTAAATTTCACACATCCTTAAAGAAGCAATATATATACAGACTACGTACGTAACATAACGTATCCTCTACCATATTATCGTAAAAAGAAAAAAACTCAAAATCATAAGAATCCTGTCTTCAGGTTTATATTTTTCTAAATTGACACCAATTTAGTTGAGTACTCCCTCGTGTGTTTTAAATGTCTTCACTGACAGCTCATCCCATTTTCGAGAAGTCGAGGATATGTATGAAAGCGATAGAGCAGAAAAAATAATATACCTAAGGATATAACTATACGAATGTTTATATGCAAATGATATGTTTCTAGATGTACCACCCACAACCTACGACGAACATTCATAGGTTTATAGATATGTTGCTATATTATATTAGAACAAAGAAAATGCAACCTCCATCAGGAATAAGGAAACAACAACAAGAGCAGCAGCACAAACAAGGAGAAGAAGAAGATAAAAACGCAACGGGGTGTGAATTTGAATACCATATGGGGTTGGAAAATTAAAGGGTAGAATTGCAAATTAAAAACAGAAACCAAACCCAAGAGGGTTGATAACCTTTAATATTTTGTTGACAGCTGGCGTGGCAGGAAAATTAAAGGAAGAATAAAAATAAATTGAGAGGTGATGCAGTGAGATATTCTTAATAAATTGCTTACGATTTGATCTATAAGCTTTTATGGGCCCATCAAGATATCTAACACTTTTATTTTTTGAACTCGTGATCATCAAAACTTTAAATCTTAATGAGGAGTCATTTCGAAAAATAATTGGCCATTAGTTTTAATTAAAAACTTGAAAAAACTTTCAAAGGTTTATTTTATGAGGAGAAATAAAAGTAATTTGGTCTAGAAATATGAGATTTATCAAAATTTAAACTATAACTTCTTTTTCTGCAATAAATGCAAAACAAAAATTACATATTTGTACGCATAAAATTAGTGATTATTTCAGATTGCTTTGTCTTCAATAATCATGAAAGTATCTTTCAAATATAAGGGTGAATTGACAGTTTGGTCTATATACCTATTGTCACAATAATTGTGTGTAACGGGTTATCCATTTTGCGGGTTCAAAAGCTTAGGGCTGGAACACGACATCTGTCAAACTAAATTGTTAAACGATTTTTTTTTTTGTTGAAAGTCTGAAATAAACGAAATTGGATCGCTTAACTATCCCAAAACGGATACAAATTGTTGTTACCTTTTACAAAAATGGTAATTACTGAAGTTTACTACTCCTCAATAGTAGCAAGCAATAGCAATGCAATTTGACCATAGATACGGGGTCACTAATTTCAGTGGTGGTGTGAGCGTCTTACATAATCCGTGCCGAAGAATGAAAGACTGGGGGGCAAACCAGTCGCTAGCGAGCTCATTCGGAAAATGGACGAACTAGACATGACGAACGCAGAAACATCCACAGACTTGGAGGATGAACTCTTGGCCTCCAGCTAGGAGACTTTGAAGGGGGGCTCAAAAACCAAAACCACAGGAAGTATAGGCAGTGCTATTCATAGCATTGCTATACTTCCTAAACCGTATACAAAACTGAAAGCCTCGAGTGGCAGCGCAACTCGAGGAACCAAAAAACCATCAAAAGGCGCTCTTCTCAGGAACC
>NW_026605814.1:0-38875 GCF_945859685.1 Eupeodes corollae
TGGGGCCATAGATGACTTCCTTGGGGAGGACCTGATAAAATATTATGCTGTTTTATTTTTGTAATTCTACACAAGCTATTTTAAAGATTGGATTTATCGAAGATAATTTGCACTTTCGAAGAAAAACTCAATATTCAATAAAAAGTGGAAAAGGGTGTTTGCTTATTAAAGAAGATCTTGAGCAGTTTGTGAATTTTCAAGGAATTGGTCCATGTTTGGAACATTTATTTAAATTAGGTTATAAATTATTGCTTTTATTTAAGAATATTTAAAAACTATTTTGAACTTGAATTTTAACTTCTCAAAGCAAATGTGAATTGGCATTTAGTGCGAAATTATTGGTTATATACGTCGTCGTATACGGGTAGCAAGAGATATACGAAGAGAAGAAATATGAATTTCATCAACTACCCCGCAAGCATCAGTTTCGTGGCGCACAGTTTAAAATACGAGGAACTTTCCTAGTGTTTTATATGTATACATACATACATACATATAGGTAGATATACACACTAATTGTGGTTGTGCGCTATGGAAATTAATTGCCTCGTTTACCTCTTTTGTATATCAATTATGTAGAACAGTTTTTGGTTAATAACCGGTGGTTAGTGCAAAGTGTTTGCCAAGAGCTCTGTGAAAATTACTGAAGCGATTTATTTTCAGGGTCAAAATGAAAAAAGAAGAAATATTGAAAAGAAGTAAAAAGAGGTTTTTATTTTCACAATTTAATCGGGCCTTTTTGAAATGAATTTGATTAAAATATTTTATGACTTTATGGTGGTGCTCAAACCCTCGTATTTCGGGTATGCAAATATCCGATACACAAAGAAAAGGAGGCAAAGAAACAATATTTGACTTCGAAGGAGGTTATACTAATGAAGGCATTTTCAAAAGTGACAAGTTTGCAATTTCCTGGCCAAGACCAAAGCTTTGGTAAAAAAACTTCCGTAAACACAACACAAGCTGACAAAAAACAGCTCTCAAATATATTACCATTGATTTCTCTGTGTGAGGGCTGCTAAGGCTGAGCAAGCAGGCCAATACACTCTGGATTAAATCCATTTTATATTTGCTTAGCTCTTAAAACAATATAAATGTGAAGGACCCTCTTGTTTTTTGAGATGTTTTCAAAATAAATCCGTTTTCTAAATATACCATCGTGTGTATATGATGCCCTATGAAAAGTAAATGGAAGCATGGATTGAATGTACATTTTATTACTCTGTAGGCCGTAGGCAAAATGATGTGATGTTAGAATCCTTTTTAAGTACGCTCAAGCAAATCAGGACAACCTATACTATCTGAGGTCAGCCAATAGCATCACCATTACCATTACAAGGCAAGGCAGGATAGGGTAGTGTAAATAATCGATTTCGAGGATATTCTTCCTAAATGCACTGATATCTAAAGTATTGTGTTAGCCATTCGCACATACATAGAGGCAAATGCAATTGACAGAACCATGTCCAGTCAGTTTAGTCCAGTCCATAGCCCATATTCAAACAAACAATCGTCCTTTATACCCACAGAAAACGTATAAACACTTGGTGTGCGGTTGCATTGGACAAATAAATACACAATATGCTGTGGTACAGTGAATATCCTTACCGCACCATCAGCAGCTGTATATTTCTTTCATGTGCGGTGTTATTGTGAAAATTGGAAAATTTAGAAAGAGACAGGACTAATGACTTTGCAAATGCTTCGACATGGACATATTTTTTGTGTGTGTGCAATTTTGTATTTATAAAATGCTTGAAGTCATAAAACCCAAAAAAGGGAACTTGGCTGATGATGCCTTGCAACAAAACTTTGAAAGATAAATAGTGGAATATTTGATTAAGTTGTTGCGATTACAAAAACAAAACGAAAGAACATTTTGTTGTAAGGACACAAATGAAAATAGGGCACCGTGTCGATGTTTTATACAGTGAAATAGACGAAATGTGCAGTTATTTTGTAACACACTTCCATACGTTGGCTCCTCTAGAATTGCAAACAGACTAAAAGTCACGTTTCTATCTTAGACATACGTGATGATGATTTGTTTCTGTTTCTATTTCTGTTGAAATAAATAACGAACAACAGTATGAACTGCGAATGTAGTAGTTTATTATTTAATGAGGCAAATTAGGAAAAGCATGCATTTTAAAATAAAGTTTTTAAGCAGAAAAAGGAAACTCAGGTGAGAATGAAAATTTCTTAAATGCTTTTGAGATTTAGTATTAACTGGGATTTGATTGTAGATCGTAGAAATTTTCAATACCTATAATTTTATTTTATATGACATTGAAAAGTAATTGAAGACAAACAAAGATATGTAATTAAGTACAATTTTTTTAATGTTTCACATTGGAGTTCATTGCATAACGACTTCTCTAAATCATTCAAACGAAGTAAAGAGCAGTTCTCGTAGAACTTTAAAGATGACAGTTCTATCATATTGATTTAAGTTTGGAGAAAAAGCAGACTTAAATACATAGATTTATTATACATTCCGCAAGTACATCTTTTGTATTGCAAAACAAATTGAAATGAATATTCTTCGTTAACAAAACTTTACTACAAGAGAGTTGACATTCTTAGCTTTTTCAAAGCGTACTTACTTTTGTTTGTTGGTTTATGGCCCCATATTGAATGTCCGGAAAATTAACAAAATTAAGTTTCGTTAATAGTGTTAGCAGCATCCGAATAGTTCAGAAGTTGGACGAAAATAATTCAGCTCAATAAGTTTTATAAAGATGGAAAAAAGAAGCAAAAGCGAAGGGAAACTTAAAGGAACGACAAAAATCTATTAACAGTTAAAACTAGTAACAATTCTTGATTTACTTTAATCAAATGGAGAAGGAAGAAATTAGAGAGCAAGTTTCAATTCCCTAAAAATTCTTTATGAAAGTTTCAAATGTCTAGGATAACTCTTTTCGGCAAGAGACTAATAAAATAAATTAAATCAATATCACCAACTTGGATGTATTGTTGGCCACGGGCACAAATACAAGTTGATAAGAAAGTATAGAGAATCAGAAAAACTTTTTTTAAATTGGTATGAAAAACGTCATATATATCCACACGGAAAGCAAATATTCAAAACCTTTATCTTTAACGTCGTAGTAGAAATAAATCTTTTTTTAGGCATCTTATATATTGGAAAATCGGATGTTTTAATGATTGTATAAGTTGTCATGATGAAATATACATTATGGAACAAGTGAAAAATAATATTAATTAATTTTTCTTCGACACTATTTTGGTGAGCATGTGTATCAGCTTTGAGGCCTTTAGCTTGTATTTACTTGCATTCACTTGTATTTACAATGTTTATAACTGCATTTTAGTAGTCTATTACACTTTATTCAGATAAGGTTTTCTATGATACAAGTGCTCTGGCTCTGGTAATTACTAAGGGCTATTTTTAAGTACAATTTACTGCCTAACATTAATTCAACTAATTCAACAGAAGTAGCAAATATTTTTAGCCACAGAACAACAAACAAAAATCACCAAATAAAGGTCTTATATATATCCGCAGGAATAAAATACAAATTCGATTTAAGTTTGATGTAGGGGTAGATAAAATATTGGATATTTTTACAGCTTCTAGCAGACTTAACGTTACCTTTAAGATTTTCGACAGCATTCAAGACTGAAATTATCAAAGCCCATTCTAAAAACAGGCATTTTTTCCTCTTCTCAATAAATCTTCAATATTTCTGGGCCTCAATCAATATGCGGTCTATATCTAGCTGTCTCCAGTTTCGCACGCCAATTTGTTTGAGGTCTTCGCCCACCTTCGTGCGCCACCTGAGTCGCGGTCTTTCTCTATTACGCCGTCGCTTGGGATTGGATTCGAAGACCTTCCTGGCTGGAGCGTTGATGTCCATTTGCCTAGCCATCTTAGCCGTTGGTCTTTAATTCTGCTAACTAGGTCAGTGTTTCTGTACAGCCTGTACAGTTCGTCGTTATATCTCCTCCTACATTCTCCATCTATACATACGGGACCAAAAATCACCCGAAGAATTTTTCTCTCGAAGCATCCTAAGACGCTCTCATATTTTTTTGACAGGCTCAGGTTATGAAAGAAATTCAATTGAAAGCCTTCATAAAACTCCAATATATAGTAAATGCATGCTTTAAGCAACGGTATGTCCCGCACCATTGGAAAATTGGTAAGGTAAACAACCTGCAGAAGTGACGGCTTAAAGACCAATATCGCTTATACCAATTATGGCAAAAGTTTTTGTAAAACTGCTTCTGAAGATATTTAGCAAAATCATAGAAGAAAAAAGGTTAATCCCAAACCATCAGTTTGGCTTTAGAAATAAACATTCCACGATAGACCAAATTCATAAAATATTGGATGTAATAGAAAAAACATTAGAAGAAAAACAAGTATGTTCAGCTATTTTCTTAGATGGTGCTCAAGGTTTGACAAGGTTTTGCATGGGGGACTTGAGTACAAACAGCAAAGGGATCTTCCAAGACAGTACTTTGAAATATTAAAATCGTACATCTCAGACCGATTGTTTAGAGTAAGGTACGATCAAAAATACTCGGAATTGAAGAAAATAGAAGCCGGTGTACCACAAGGAATTGTCCTAGGTCCTACCCTGTATTTACTATACACAAGGGATATTCCAGTTGGTAATCACATCATAATGGCTACTTTTGCAGATGATACCGCAATTTCGGTACCCAACAAATGTGTCTCTAAGGCAGCAGTAAAACTACAAAATGCCGTCGACACCGTGAGAGCTTGGACCGAAAAATGGCGTATCAAACTCAATGAAACAAAATCTTCACATATAAACCTTACAAATAAAAAGATATACAATATTGCAATAATCATTAATAATCAAGCTGTACCTTGTCAATACGACCAAATACCTTGGAATGACATTGGATGCAAAGCTTAAGTGGAAAGAGCACATCAAAAAGAAAAGAGAAGAACTAAACTTGAAATATAGAAAAATGTACCGGTTGCTTGGTAACAACTCTGAGTTATCAATCCAAAACAGAATAATGTTGTATAATGAAGTACTAAAGCCTGTTTGGACCTATGGAATCCAATTATGGGGCTGTACAAAGAAAACAAATAACGAAATCATCCAACAATTCCAAAACAAAGTCCTTCGTGGAATAGTTAATGCACCTTGGAACATAAGAAATACCGATCTACATCGTGACTTACAAATAGAAATGGTTATAGAAGTTGTTAAAAAATACGCTGTATCGCACAACCAGAGACTGCAAAGTCATACTTATTCTGAAATGGAGTCCGTTTTGAATATAAGAAACCATGTTTGGAGATTAAGAAGAACCAAGCCTCATGAGCTTATGGTCTAAAAAAAAAAAAACATGGGAGAGTATTAAAAGTTTAAACTTCCCCCAAAGTGATTGTACAAAATAAAGAAAGAAAAATCGGAAGTCGATCCTTCAAGATTGGTCCTGATGACGAGGTGGTTTTAGTGGTTAAGAGTCCAACACTACTTGGTGTCGAATACTGCCAAGTGTCTTTTGAAGATTTCTTCCTGTCAAAAAAAAAAAAATACTGAGTTTTGCCAAGATCTGCGGTGGTGTGATAGTGGACTTTCCTGGTCTGAAGCCACACTGATAAGAAACTATCAGGTTGTCGAAGAACAGCTTCAGTTTTTCACATAATACGGCAGAGAGGATCTTATATGCAGTTTTAAGGAGACTGATGCCTCTGGAGTTGGCGCAATTTAGAGGGTCTCTTTGTTTTTATTATTTGGTAAGCCATATTTTTAAAGTGTAAACATTTTTGAGAATTCGTTTTTTACTTTGAACTAAAATAACAGAAAATTTGTTTTCATCTCTAACTAAAAAAAAATTGTTTTTATAAAAAGAAATACCAATTAATTTTGCTATTAAAAATGCAAAATTAATTGATTAAAATAAATAAATGCGTATACGCCCAATGTGCTTACTCAAATTCCTTAGATAGAACACAGTTTATCAGCTAGGTTCCGAAAACCAAGTGAAATTAAATGTAAAACTTAATTGATAACTTAGCTTAATAATTTAATTGTTTTCTAGGTTCTATCTTTCGATCGGAAAAAATAGTGAAGTTGCTTTGAGTAGGTAGAAGAACAGTGTAAAATGTATATTGAATGTTTTAAAAACCAATATTTCACTCGAAATGTTATAAGGAAGAAATTTGTCGAGCTAAAAAATCGTTTTAAATATGCTTTGTCCATTCCCTCAAATATGAAGTGGTATTGCAACTTTCCACGAGTCGAATCTATTCAAAAAACCTAGTCAATTTTAAATCACTTGAAAACGTCAAAATGTCAATCATGGAAGTTCACATCATTTAAACTTTGTGTAAACATAGTTTATGTGAGTTTCTTAATACTTAGCCATTACTATTTGTGTGCCAATTTCATTTTACAGAAGTTTCTTATTTTTGGTTGTTAATGGTCAAAACTATGCTATCTATGAAAATATAAAAGTGTCAAAGCAACCACGTGGCTCCATCTTCTATTAGGGTCTGTACACACCTGTTCACTCGAATATAGAATACAAAAGGATGAACATCTTTTTTACTGCTTTATGCACAAGATAATCAAAATAGAATTTTCCCTACTGCACAACATACTGTAAGCCCAAATACACATACCTACATACCTACAGTATATTATTCTTCACCCTCATGGCGTTTGACGATGAAAATAGAAATGTTGCAAGGAAGACAGTTTTGATTTTTTTATTCCTTATTTTATGAGAATAAAGCAAATGTGTGATTTTCGCCTACTAACGTCTCTTTTACAACCACGATGCATGAGTGTGTTTCTTTAGTTAAATGAATATTTACTTTGGATGTTTTATAATGCCTCTGATGTGCTGAGGCTGATGCTGAGCCAGTGTTCATGTCCATGTGTGCATTTAAGTGCAGTAGTGTGTGTGTTTTTTGTAGTCTGTCTGTTTGTCAATATATGTAAAGGATTTTCATTTTATTTGTGTAGTTTCTATGGCACTTTGTTATAGTTTGAAATTTATTCCTATATTTTCTCTTCTGTCTACAGAGTTCCTGAAAAAATCAAAAAAAAAAAAAAAGGTACATGCATCAACTCCTACGACATAAGCAGAAGCAGTTTCACAAGAGTCCTCTCCTAGCTATAATACACAGAGCCTTTTGTTGTGAAGTGATTTGTGGCTGCAGTCGGTTGACTAATTAGAATCTGAGTGAATGATGAAAGGAAATTAAAGTTGTTACAAGATGAAATGGGGAGTTTCTGTTTCCAAAAAAAAAAACCTCAAAAAACAACAAAAAACCAAACCAGTAAAAATTAATAAATGTCCTTCGTTTGTTTTGAAATGCACACAATCAGAAAAGGATGTCGTTTGTTTCTGTTTTTGTATTTTCTTGTAAAGAAAATACTTTTGAGAGTACGTTGGGAAACAGTGGGTGTTCCATTTAAAAGAAAAAAGACGAAAATCGTATACATATTCTCAAAATGGAAAATAATTAGCTGTGAAATTGGAGTAAGTTAATTCCTTTTAGGAAGGAATCTGCTTTGAAATTTTTTTTTTTCAGTTTGAAATTTATTTTACAATTGTGATGGACAAAGTTTGCTTTGAAACTTATATTTTTATAACGTAACCATGAAAACCGTAATTTATGAAAACCTTATGTATAGGTTGTTGTCCCACACATTCATTGGAAATATGTTAATTCTTTATTTTAAGTGATTAAATTTTATCATTCTCTTAAGTATAGCTAATTAAAATCGTATCTCTTTATGGTGTTACTTTAAAAGCTTAAGCGAAAAGCTGTGGAATGAATTGTTTATTTGCCTTTGTGCGATCGCTTTTTATTCCATTAAAAAATTTAAAATGTTTAGAAATTGTGTTAAAATTAAATATATCTTTGACACTTTTCAATTCAGTAGATACAATAGAAAGGCAACGGGATATTTTTCTTGCACTTGCCCTTGTTTTTAATGAATAAATTAATTGTTTTCAAAATTGTTTCCCGAATTTCTCTGTGTGCGTGTACATAATTTATGGATGCATGTTTACTGTTTATCAAAAGTTAGTTTGGCACAATACTTGGACAGAATAATTACTTGAAGCTTATAGACCAATTAATGTAAGTAAAACTTAGCTATGTAGATAACATAAGCAAGCGGCAAGTAATCCTGCCGATTTAATCCTGATGATTTTTTTAGCCATTATCTTTTTGGCAGCACTGCTTTAAACAGCTGACGCACGTTTTGCATTTTTTTCACTGTCAAACAGCTTCAAATTGGTCTATAATTTAACCATAAATCGTCTTACGAACGAACAACGCTTGGAAATTATTGAATTTTATGTTCAAAATGTGTGCTCTGTTAAGAAAGTTCATTGCGCGCTTCTTCCATTTAATTGTATTCAGCGACGAAGCTCATTTTTGGTTCAATGGGTACGTACGTAAGTAGAATTGTCGATTTTGGAGTGAATATTAGCCCGAAGTATTGCAAGAGCTACCAATGCATCCAGAAAAAGTTAGTTTGGTTTGGTTTATGGGTAAGTAAGTAAGTAAGTAACTTTATTGAGTCATTAATAAATCAGTACATTTTTTTTTCTTATAAACTAGATTTAACAATTCGGTCGACTTAAAGATATGTCAGACTTAATGGACTTTGTTATAGTAAATGTTTTCAACATTTAGATAATTAAATTCATTGATTAAATTAAACTACATTATTATTCAAGTGTGCACTTGCTCCCGGCGCACAATCTCAGCTTTGCCTTTTCAGCTTTTTAACTTATATCTAAGACTTAAAACTAAAACTTAAACCTAAATAAAAACTAAAAGGAATATTCTTATCTATTTACAAATGAAATATATAATTCATATACTTAATTCACACAAGCTTAAAATACTCTTAAAGAAAATATAAGCTTTTATACTATCCAAAGAGTAATCAAAACTTGTACGTTGGAAACAAAGGTTTATGTGATTGTATATTTTTAATCAGTATCATCCCCTAAAATTAAGTGGAGATACTTTGTCATAAAAGGGTACGGAGAGGGTTCTACTCGTATCTGGTCTAAATTGATTTATATTTATAGTTTGTTCGTTTAGGAGATTAAATGGTGATAAGTAATAATTATCATTTAAACTTGTATGTGTTTGAGGATCAGTTAAAGACCTAATTAGTGGATTGTGATGAGAGCTTAGTCGTTCTATTTTTTTCAGGAGTGTATCTATTTGATAGACCATCAGGGGTGTTATTTTTGTTGTTTCATATATGACTTTATTAGAATAGTATTTTTTGTTAGGCTTTCTAAATTTTCCACAACAAAATCGCAAGAGTTTTCTCTCGAAAGTTTCCATTTCCTTGGCTACAGAAGGTGAAATAGTGAACCAAATAGGAAAACCGTACAACAGTATTGGTCTTATTAATGTTTTATATATAAGTGTTTTTGTGATACTCAACACTTGCTTGGAGTTAAGTAGTGGTTTTAACATAACTGAGACCATTTTGGCTCTATTTAAAACTGTTCTTGCATGTTTATTGAATAAAAACCTATTATGAAAATGTAAACCTAAATACTTTGTTTCAGCTCGTAGAGCTATTTTCAAAGAGAGTGCTTTACTTTCTTTGACAGCAAGATAATGTCCTTTTCCACTGGAGTTCCTAAAGCACGTTAACCCGCATTTATCTGTATTGATTTTAAGTTTCCATTTTTTGAAATGGTTTTCTACATGTGGAAGTTTCTGTTTTATTTTCTCCAACGCAATACTGGGCCGTGAGTCGCTTGCCAATATAGTAGTTTCATCAGCATAGTGGATAGAACCTGGTTCCTCTGTAATAGGATCTGATAGAGGGAAATCGTGAAGATAAATATTAAATAAGGAAGGGCCAAGGATAGATCCTTGTGGAACCCCCGATAGTATAAGGAAAGGTACTGATTTTTCAGCTTCGATTGCAATCGACGTAGTTCGAGATGTAAGAAAACTGTAAATAATTTTTATTAGCCAGTCTTTAAATCTTAAATTTAAAAGCTTAAATATTAGACCATCATGCCATATTGAGTCGAAAGCCTTTTCAAGATCAATATCTAAGCTAACTGTACATTTTTTGTTCCTTAAGTTTTCAATTACCTTATTTTGAATTATTAGTAGTGCATGCTCAGTAGAGCAACCTTTTCTAAAACCAAATTGGTTATTTGGAATAATATTTGCTTCTTCGGTGAAGTTATTCACATGATCTGCCAAAATTTTTTTCAAACAGCTTTCCAATATTTGAAAGTAAGGAAATAGGCCGAAATTTTGAAATATCTCTGGCAGCTTTGGTTTTTGCTATCGGTACTATTAATCTATCTAAAGAAAGAGGGCATTTTCTTAAAATGAAATTAGATATCTGATCATTACCAGCTGATTTTTTATTGTTCAAAGCTATTCTAAATGCTCTTACTTTTTCAGGTGTTGTAAATACATACAAATTAGGACATGTTGCTCTGTTTGAAAGAGAAAAATTTGTTAAATTTCGACCTAATTGAGCTGTTTTGAATTCATTTATTGCAACAGATACTTCATTTTCAAAATTTTGATTCATTAGGTGTTCGCCGCCAGTGAAAACTGAAGAGTAAAAATCTTTAAATGCATCTAATTTGGATCTAATGTCACTCAGATTTTGTCCATGGTATGTTAGTATATCCTTTGATATGTCAGTACCAAAATATTTTCGGCCTGTTATCTTATCAATTTCTTTAAAGGCGAAAGGAGAAGGTTTAATTTTCTCGAGCCTTGACTGAAATGCATTGTTTACATCAATATTGACATTATCCCTTATAATTTTACTTAAGCATTGAATCTTAGAATGAAGTTGAAGATATTCGGGATTTACTCTGTTTAAATGCCGATTATATATTTTTTTAAGTTCTTTTAGCCAGACACTTCGCATATCAATAAGTTGTTTTGTTCTATCGGATATAGAATGAAATTTTTGGTCTTGAGGACAGACTACAACTGAGTGTAATTCAACATTTGATGTTATGATCATATTTAATTGGTTTATATACGAATCTATTTCGACGTTAGATATATTTCTTTCAGCAGGTATGTTCAAAGACAATATATTACAATGGAGACTTAGTCTGAAGGCATCCCAGTTTGTGTTTTTAAAACTCCTGTAGGTGTTTGGAGGTGTTAAAACCGGAAGGAAGTTCTTAAGCATTATTTCTATGACTTTTCCGTAGTGATCTGAAACAACTGGGAAAGTTTTACATGTTGGGGTGTTTGAGGAACCTAAGACATTGTTAGAAACGCATATTGTTGATGTTTTAATGAAAAAGTCTAGATACGAGGACGTTCTTGGATATGTTGGACCATCAGAAGGAATTATATCCAGATTCAAGCAGGGACCGTTATAAAACCAATTGTGGAACAGATTTCCATTATTATTACAAACTCTGTCACCCCAGGCAGTGTGACGGGCATTAAAGTCACCTCCAATTAAAGCTGCATCAAAACTACCAATTAAACAATAAAGCCTATCAAGTTCGCGGGATAAACTTTTACCAGCATTTGATGGTATATATATTATATATACTACCAACAATTAAGCGTTGTATTGAACCATTAGAATTCTGGGACGAAATAGATGCCAGACATATTGAAAACTTATTACTTTGGAAAGGAACTGAACAGAACTTGTAATTTTTGTTTAAAAGTATTGCCGTTCCTCTACCCGAATCATTACGTATTATATTAAAACCGTCAAAAGTCGGTTTGTGTTTTGAAGATAAACAAGTTTCCGATAAGAAACACATTTGCGGTTTTTATTTTTTAAGATATCTAACAGAGCTACTCTTTTTGCATTTGAAATTATAGAATTCAAATTTATCGACATTATTTTTAAATTGAAATTTTCCATCATTATGTTACAATAGAAGCTACAAAGTTAAGGTAAGAAAACATTTTTTCCTCCTTACTTTGTAATTGTTGGTATGTTGGCCAAAACTGTCTTATTTTGACCAAAAGATCCTTAAATGAGATGTTGAACAGATTTTTAGCTTCATTCAATTCGTTCAGATCACCTTTTTCCTGCCTATTATTAAGTACTTGCTTCTGAGAATTCGTATTTCGCATAGAGCTTTTTGCCTTTTCGGCGAAAGAAATATTGGTGTTTGTGAATTTAGAAATTGAATCTTCCACAATAGCTCTGTTTGAATTTGCCTTTTGTCTAGCATTATGGATGGATGGTGGCGGCATTGGACGGTAATTCTTCAAAATTGATGCGAATCGTAACGTTACTGTGAATGGTTAGCACTACCCTGAGTAGATATCCAGTGGTTTTTACAAGACAGACATGCCACATAGCACGCGCAACAATGGACTTGTTGACAGGACAGTTCAGTAAAAATTTTATTTCCCGTTCGGGACCGGCCAATTGCCCTCCTAGATCATTCAATTTAACGCATTAAACTATTTTGTTGTGGGGTTATGTTAAAGATCATTTCTAACCATACACGCCCGCTTCAATTAACGCATTGGAAGACAACATTGAAGCATTTATTCCTGAGATACCGGCCAAAATGTTGAAAAGAGTAGGTATGCCAAAATTGGACTTAGCGGATGGACCATTTGAGGGGTAGTCAAGGTCAACATTTGCATGAAATAATCTTTAAACATTAAATTATATGGCCCGTACTATTGATTCACATAAAGATTTCATGCATTTTTCTGAATTTTATTTAAAAAATAACTCTTTAGAAACGTCGGGTTTTACTTTAATCAACGATTAATAATTGCATTTAAAAAACATGTGTTTTCCTTGCAGGTTTTATAATGTAGTAACACTTAAAAATGTATTTCAAATTGTACACCAATGTGCTTTACTCAGTTTTTTTGGAATTGTCTGACAAAAAAAAATATTTAAGTGTTTTTCTTACGGGTCGGACATTTAGTTTTATATGAAATACTTTCAAATTAAAAGAAGAATATTTTGTTAAAAATTTTTTTAAAGGAAAACTCTAATATTATTTCCTAATCATTTCGAAATTAAAATAAAAGCTCTCTTAAAACAAGTTTTTCTAGCTAAGAAAGCAGATCAAGTGGATCTTACAAGTTCAAAGCGAACTAACCCTTCTTCGAGTTCGCAACTGAAAACATATAGCTAGGGACAACTTTGATGGAGAAGTTTGTTTGCAGTTTACATAAAACTATAGCGCCACCATAAAATTAGGTAACAATAAAATTAAATAAGCAAAGATAATGGAACTCTAAATTTGATTTGTAGAAACACTATGATGTTGAGATAGTTCCTACAAAATATGGAGTTAGGTATATGTTGTCTGGACTATTACCAGCCTCAAAGCTTCATAATGAGATATTCTGCAGAAATAGAGACTTCGGAACATTTTTTTTGCTCTAACCTTTACCTACAGCCTACAGTAGTTTGTACATAAATGATTATTTAATTATATTAATCTTAAATAACAGAATTAATTGCTGTATATTAAGAATCGTTGTTCTTCAATTCTTGGAAAAATAAATTATTATTGACCAATTGGTAATTTGTCCATCAGCTGTTCAATTCTTTGATTTCATGCAGAATTTGTACACGTTTTTCACCGCACCGAATTCTGATTGGGAAATTATCGGAGAAGAAAAGCGGCCAGTTTTTAGTCTTGAAAAAGCACAGCGTCACTCGTTGGTCTTGTCGAGCTGAAGTTACGAAAGTCTTAGTCAACTGCTATTCGGAAATATAACAAGCTCTTACCAACATATATTCCAATAAAGGGCAAAAAGACATCGTGAGGAATGAAGCAATGCACATTCTACAGAAGATGAGTGATATCGAAACCACTTTGTTTGCAACAAAGATTTGGAAAGATATATTGGAGCGGTTGAACGCTACAAACAAGATATTGCAAGACCCGAAAATGATTCTTGAATCGGCAATGCGTGCACTTGAATCATTCATGGAATCCAAACGAAATGATTTTGATAAATACGAGGAAGCAGCCAAAAAATATCCCATGCTGATGAATATGTACAATCACGCACACGAATCAGAACGATAAATGTAAGGTTGAATCTTCTTTATTAAGGGAAAGCACAAGACGCAAATCTGTCACCCAAGGAAAAAAAAACAAAGTATCCGCCTTCATCCCAGTGATTGACCAGCTATCCGTTTCTCTTACAGAAAGATTGCATGCCATGAAGATGTACGTTCGAGATTTGGATTCCTGAATCATATGGAAAAGTTGGATGCTGAAAATTTGCACGCTGCAACAGAGGCGTTGGTGAAACTGTATCCCGATCATTTAGAGCCTAGTCTTGATAATGAGTTGGTTCAATTTGTGTCTTTGATTGACTCATCCAAAAAGAGAAAGAACCATGGAACACATCAACCGCCGGAACTATTTTATTACCAAGTTCTCGAAAATCAAAATTTCAGAGCTATATTCCCAAACTTCGAAATTTCATTGAGAATGTACATATTTGGTTATAATGGATGCAGAGCTCCTATTTTCAAAAATGAAACTCATAAAAAATAGGCTTCGAACCACGATGGGACAAAACCGTCTAAAGAAGCTTTTTCTCCTAAAGATGAAAAACGATTTACTCCGAGAACTGGATTTCAACGAAATCATCAACAGTGGTTTGTATATAACACTTCCAAGAATTTCGAGAGAAAATCATACAAAATTCTTAAAAGTGTTACATACAACCCACCGTCATTTCAAAACTACTCTCTTCATTGAGATGGTTCAGACGGTTCTGAGTTCTAATTTATGTCACCTAAGTGTTTCTTACAACCATTTTCAATTAAAAGAATGATTTCAAAAAATTTCCATGTAAAAGTATTTTCAACATTTTTTTCTGCTGCAGCTTTCCCGATTTTATTTATGTTTTTTTGACATTTAAAGCAGGGTTGCCCATAGAACATTTTGCTCAATGATTTTTTTTGTTCCTTTTTTTTTTGGGGAAAATAATACCCATAAATTATGTCAAATATACATTTTTTTGGACTTAATTATTTGAATTTCACCAATTAACTAGTTTTGTTAAAATATCTAATTATTTCATGGATTATATACCAAATAAATAAATATAAAGCTTCTCGCTTTTTATTTAAAAAAAAATATTTTATTTCAGTCAAATTGAAATGTTTATATGGCAATACAGGTTTTATTTAATTTGTTTGCAATGATACCAGCATTCACATGTGAAATCACAATGATAGAGCGCTCCTTGTTGTGAAAAAAAAAAATAAATTTTGGATCTCAAATTGAGATCCAAACACAAAGCAGGATCTTGTGTTGTTGTTGTAATGCATGTAAATCTAAGATCCGGATCAGATCATGGTGATAATAAAACGCGGCTGCTATTGAAAGCGGAAATGACTCCTTAAATTAAAAAACTAAACACATACAAATTAATGTAATCGACTGAAAAACTGATGGGTTGAAATTGTAGCCACAAATAAGTAACCAATTATTAATATTAAATATGTAAACATTAGCCATTGCCTTGCAAAATGTTTAAATTTTGAAACATAGTCACGAAAGTTTGTGTTTTAATAGATCTTAGTACATTAAATAAAAGAATAGCGCATTTTTAACTTCGTATTTCTTCACATACATACATTTAAGAACATCACATTCTTAAAAATATGTATGTATTCGAATAAAAGTTTGTTAACTACCACTCTTAAATTTTTAAGAAACTTTTAATTGGATTAATTATTTTTGTGAGATTGTCATAAAATTTCTTCAAAAACATAACAAGCTATTTTTTCTTTTTGTCTATAATAATTTTATTTTCAGCACATACATGTAAGCATATTTACTTCATATAGTTTCTACTTCCCAGACAACTCGATTTGCAGAATTCCAAAAAATTCGGTTTCAATCTCGTTTTCAGAAGTTTCAAAAGTTTTATTTTATTATACTAGACTAGAACTCTGTTTTAACTAGAACGAAAGACATGCTCTCTATTTATACAAAGAAATGTAGGTGATGAAGAGTAATTCTCAAAACTAAATGTTTTTCTGTTTGCATGCAAATCAATCATCATCATCATCAGAAGCAAAAACGAACACATTAGATTGAAATGTTTCCTTTTATACTTCCCTACACCTTAAACAAACTAAAAAACACCCATATGTACATATGTAGGGATGTATAAAGAAAGGAAGGTACAACTTTTCAAATCCATTTCGAACTAAATCGTTATAAAATCATCAACTTTTAAACAACTTTGATGTACAGACCAAGAAAGGAATATACATATATGTAAGGTATAGAAAAGTATACTAGTTCCACTGAAAAGTTGAACTTTTATGTCATTAGCAAAAGACTTTACATACTTATTTGTTATTTTCATGCCAAAAACGTGTCCGTTTTCAATAGACCACTCCTCGAGGATCCCTACACTCATACAACAAATATATTAAATTAATTTCTGATTCCTAGAATTTTAACTACCTACTCGTATAATTAAAAACTCCTTCAAAGTATTTTACTCTATAATTTCAAAGGGAATCCTTAAGGAAGAAGATACATATAGAAAGTGGTATAGGTACAACACACCAACCCCGCTGTCTAACCAACTACGAGTATAACCAACAAACGCCCGCCAACGCAGTGCAGAGTGTCTGTTTATATGTATGTAAGTTTAATACTACTTTATCCTGCCTTTTACAACGATATTTCATTTTGGCAATTACAACTGACACAAAATGAAATGAGTATTTGCCAGAAAAGTAAAGAACCCAGCAAACAATGTTTTATTTTTGCTCAAAACTCTTGCCAAATAATAATGAAATAAAAGAAAGAATGAACACACAAACAACAAAATTAAAAATAGAAAATAAGAAACAAAAAACAAAACAATACCTTCCTCTTATATTTTTTGATCTCAAAGTTTGAATTCCGGGCACGAAATTCTTTATAAATTTACTTGAAAATCATTAAAGTTCGACTTATAACGTATATGTAACCAACAACAAAAAGAAAAATACAACATTATGTAGCTACATGCGAAATGAAATGAAATTTGATTTCAATTTTGATGGTACAAATTCCGGGATTTTATTATTATGAAACACTCAAGTACTGCAGATTTGAAATTATGGGCAAGTCAATAAAAAAAAGAAGAACAACGTAAAATTGAATACACATTGTTTTGGAGGTTTATATTCTTGAGAAGAAATAATTGAAATATTAAGTGAGTTTATTAAATGTAAATATACATAAATGGAATTTGAATTTTCCAAGATTTTTTGTTACAAGGACCTTTTTTTTGTAAGCACTTGATGTATTTGTTTCGTGTTTAATTTTGAGTTGACCTTATGCCACACAAAATGAGTTTACTAAGCTACATATGTAAAGCTTAACAGAAAATATAATGATCAATTAAAAATAAGAACATATTTTGACACATACGATATAAGAATACATATCTATTAAGTTCTTTGAAACTAAACAATACTTTGTTACAAGGGCTTTCAGGGATTACGAACTATGCTGGGTTTCAGCGGTGAAAAGGAATGAAGCGACGAAAGGAAGAGCATCAGATGGAACACTCTATGGCGTTAAAAAATCTTTGTCTATAATCAATTGCATTTTAAAAAAAATAGAAGAATTCAAATACTTAGAGGTATTAATCGATAAAAAAAAACTATAAATCTAGTCCCAGTATATTTAAATTGTTCGCATTGGCAAACGGACTTTACCCATTTACATGACACAATGCAAGTATTGGGTGATAAGCACTGCGTCCTGTTGGGGGTTTTAAACGCGCGAACCGGACAAGAACAATGTGTGTCTTTTGGAAGCCGTTCTGTCCCAAGAAAATCAAAAGACGCAGAAATCAACGCAAGAGGAAAATCAATCTTGGAAATGTGAAGTTCTTTTGATTTGGCTTTAACAAATGGTACTAAAAAAGGAGACGAGGAAGGTAAACTTACTTTTATCAGAAGCGCAGGTCTATTATCGACTATCTTATGATGTCCACTGATTTGATCGGCAATTTATTTGATTTTAAGTGAATAGTCAAAAACAAAAAAAAATGCTTCTCCCTAAACTTAAATTGCAGACAAATCGTGTTGAAATATATCAGGCAAAACTAAATCGCAGTATTACAGCAACACGGTCTACATGGGCACTCGCCAACTATGGAAGCTTTGCAGAGCGTGATAACATCGACAGCGGTCTCACATCTCCCAAACACTAAGTCCCTTAAAATAAAATCAGCCTGGTATGAAAAAGAATGTGAGTCTGCCCGGAAAAAATCTTTTGCGCTTCTTCATCTACATATACCAACATTTAAATAAACAGTTTTTGAAAGAAAACTATCTTGCAGCAAATCGAACATACAAAGCTTTATGTAGATGCAAAAAACTTAGCTTCTCCAAAAAACAAGCTGATAGTCTAGCGTACTGCAAAAACTCCTCGGAATTTTGGAAAGGAATACAAAATATAAAAGAAAGACCTTTTGTAACAAAATCACTACCGCCTACAGAAACACTACGACATCATTTTGAAGGACAATTGAACCCAAAACTTTCTGCTCCTCCAATACAATACGCTAGACCAAATGTCGAAAATCAAATTCTAAATAGAGAGATAGAGATCTCTGAAGTCGAAGCAGTTGCAGCCAAAATTAAAGACAACAAAGCTCCCGGGATTGACCGGATCCCAAATGAATTCTGGAAATACGCAACATTACAGTTTCTTACACTTCTCACAAAAGTGTACAATGATATTTTCACTACAGGCAAAACACCGGATGCTTTTAGAAAATCAATACTTTTTCCCATATTCAAAGAAAGAGATAGGACGGACCGTTGGATGGGTCCGTCGAGGTATTCCTTTTCTCAACTCATCGCTCAAAATCTTCATGGAAATTTTAGGAAGCCGACTCACAGCATGGATTGAAAATAACCATATTCTGAATGAATTCCAAATTAGATTTAAAAGGTATACTCCACAGTGGATCACATATTTACCCTGACCAACATTGCAGGGGTATATATCCGTAGACAAAAAAAAACTATACGCATGTTTCAACGACTTCCGTGCCGCATTCGATGTTCTGATGTCCAAATTGTTAAGAGATGGGATGTCTCTAAAATTTGGAAAAATTATTGAGGACACCTATAAAGAAACAACGTATGCAGTATGGGATGGGCAAAATCTGATTTGTTTCTTGCCTTAGTAGGATTGAAATAAGGTTGCAATCTCAGCCCTTCAGCTTTATGCCTTTATAACGAAGATCTAATAAAAGTCATGCCGTGTGGCATAACAATTGATGGGTTCCGGATTAAAGTTCTGATGTACGCAGACGATCTTGTCATGTTAGCCGAATCTCCTTAATCTCTTCAGTTAATGATCAACAAATTACGGAATTACTGTTCGAAGTGGAATCTAACAGTAAACCTTGACAAATCAAAAACAATGGTGTTTCGGAGAAGATCAGGGCGATTGGCTGCAAACGAGAAATGGTATTATGGAGCGGACCAAGTTGAAACTGTGAGGGAATTCCAATACTTGGGTTACACTGAGACGAGCAACTTAAACCTAGAAAAACACCTAGTAAAAAACTTTCTTCATCCAAAAATGCTATTGGGACGGTGTGGAAAAATGTGTATGGTAACAAGGATCTAGCATTAAGTGCAAAATACAAAGTTTTTCTCGCAACTTCCGAATCAATAATGCTGTATGCTGCGGAATCATGGGGTTGGAATCAGTCAATTCAGCACAATTTAGGAGAATCCAACTACTTCAAGGACATCCATAACATTGAAATAATATCATTGATTTTCAGGGCTAGATGTGAACTTTTGCCTCTTAATTTCATTCCACATCTTAATGGCCTATTATATTACTAAGCTGCTAGTTATGCAACACCTATGAAAGAGAAAACGTACCGCATTTCTTCGGAAGGTGCCTGATTCTAGCAGAAATTCGAGGACAAATATCGCAGAAAAGTTATATATAGCGGAACTCATTGAAATTCTAAATGGATCAGATTGGAAAAAAACTATCTCAATATTTCAGATAATAAGAGAAGACTTTTAATATAAAATTGTATATAAAGCACCATAAAACAACAAAAATTGGAAAAGGGCTATGGAACTTTAGTCTACAGAGAACTTACTACGTTGAAACTGAGACTTCTAAAGAACTAAATTCATATAAAATAGGGTTTTTAAAGGGAAAAGTGAGTTTTAAACTGATACTATTATATAATGAAAATGACTTTTTAAAAAATCACTTTTACACTGCAGAAATACAGATAATCTTAAAGTTTTCGAAGAAGCACGATGAAAGCAAAACTATGAATTGTAAGGTACAATTTTATTAAAACAAACTAGTGAACTCACGTGGAAAATCCTTAAAGATAATTTTGTTTTAAAATATAAATTTATTTTAAAATTAATTAATTATTCGTCTCAGTTTTTCATTCGTTGCAAATCATGATCAAGAATTATTGCAACTGATTGAATTTTATTGAATTTGCAGAAAACTCTTTAATATTTGGGTAAAGATTTATTTTTAATAGGCATACACTTACCATTTTTTCAACGTTTTGCATTGTTCATCTCCTGACTTCGCTCATCCTTAAACTCCTTGCAAAGTAAGCAGGACTTCACCTAAAAATATATAAAATACCAGAAACTAATTAATAAGTTTTTCAAATGTGGGTATGTTTGTTTCTGATAAAATTAAGCATGCATTGAGATTTAAACTTTCCTTTGTGACACAAAAGAATCATCCATCATCCTCATCATTTTACATTTGTATTAAAATATTAAGTATTTGTATTTTATTTATTTTAAAAATCGCTTACCAGGAAGCACACGAGTCTTATAAAATGTTGCAAGCCTTTACATTAATTTCAGAATTTGAATACAAATTATGAACTTAAGACTTCTATTTACATATTTATATAAAGAAAAGGAAATTTAACATCAATTATTTGACAAATAGATGAAAAGCAAAAATTTAAGTCTTTTTATGCAATATGAATAAAAAATTGACGCTCAGTATTTAGAAAATTATATCGAGGTAAGATTAAAGCAAAGGACCTTGCTGAATGAAGGAAATTCAGCTTACCGTTGTTGTGATGGATGTCTATGCTTCAACCAGAAATCAGTACCGCAAAAATGGATTTGTGATCATAACGAAGTAGATTATAAATATTACTATAAGCAACATTCAATTTGCGGCTAGTCCCACAGTCTGGTTTACAAAAGATTTCACACCCATACAGCACAATTGTTAGTATAAGGACCTTAGCAAGTAGCAGTTAAATTTTGATCGGGACGAAATTTCGAGTTACTTGAAGAAGGCAGAGACTTCCATAGACTTTACCAATCTCGTTTATTAAAGCTACCGAATCATTTTTAGCCCCAAAATGTGCTTAAGGCGGATTTGCAGCTGCGCTAAGGTTGAAAACCAGACTGACAGGTACTTAACAGGTTGTTGATTGTAAGATATTTTTAGATCTGCCCAGAATAGTTTTTTTCAAATACCTTCGAAAGAAAAGGAAAAATGACAATCCGCCGAAATTCTGTAGCAGTATCTGTTTGCTTTTTGGATATGGGAATAATCTTAGCCTTCTTCCATTCTAAAGGAAAATCAGAAGTAGTTAGTATGCTGTTAAATATGTAGGTTATATAGTGCAGTATATATGGAAGCAGTAGTCTCAAAAACTTAGGGTCCATTTGGTCCAGGGCAATAGCGTTAGATTTAATCGATATTATAGCTTCTATAATGTCTTCCTGTTGTATTCGTATAAAACACAGAGAGCTGTTGATAGCAGTTGGTTCCTTCTCAGTAAGGGAATGAACGGGTGAAGCAACGTTTAAGGGCATGGACGTAAACTTTTTTGTTGAGTGGATCACAATCGACGTCACCAACAAGCTTTTTAGATTGTTTGCCAATACCGATTTCACGAAGGTGTTTCCGTAATTTTTTACCAGAGGTTGAAGAACCAAGTTTATTTTCATAATATAGTCTTTTTGCCGTTCTGACCATTACGACAAGTTGATTAGGCGGTCTGCAATACAATTGGTGGAAGTGCTCCAGTTTGTAGCATCTCGTCATGACATCAGAGCAGAGATGTTGCTGTTCAGCCAAGGTGGAGCCGTATGCCTAACGAGAAGGGATTTAATAGGAAAATGGCCCTCAAAAAGCTGATTGACGTTTTACCGTGAAAACCTGACTTGATCATTTACATTTTACATATGGTACAGTGAGTTAAATTCCATAAGTCAAATAATTCAACAAATTATTAATTTGTTTTCAAAAAAAAATACAATAAAGATTGTCCAAAGAAAATTGTATTCTTTTGTGACACCACATATATTACAATTTTTTAGATTGAGAATTTGGAAAAGGAAAAGTTAATAATAAAATAACAGAGACGAACCAATCGAGGAAATATATTTTGTACAGGGTTTTCCATTCACTTGCATTCAATTCATAGTGGCTTTTCACAGGATATTCCAAATATGGACGTCAAATTTCAACAAATTCGTCTTCTGCCTTTAGTTAGTTTGAGTACCAATCTTGAGTACATTAACGAAAAAAAACTCCCGAACATAGCTAGTAACCGGAGAACAAGGATGGTGGTCTGACAATTTTTAGTTGTCCACTTCTTTTAAGTGTACTTTGAATTAGACAAGGATTGGTCTGATCTATTATCTATTATTGAATTTGATGATAGGGACAGGGAATACAAATCAACCGATTATTCTGTGATTAGCTGCTTAGCCTTGAGAAAAAGCATTAACTTTCGCTTGGCTTGCTCCACCAGGTCGGAGGCACTAAGTGATATTAGCCTTGTTTATTTTGGCGTGCACTACGGCCTACCGATCAACAGGAAACAGAGATCGTAATTTCATACGACTATTCTGTAGTTGCTTTCTTAGAGTAACTCAGACAAGCCTAAGAGCGTGGCTAGTACTTGGCTTATATTAGTCCGTTTAACTTTATTTGAAGTTTTGAAAAACCTTAAATATATTCACTTTATGTATTAAGGGTTATGAATACCATTATAATGCTTAAACACAGTGCGAGGAATTATTAAAGGAGGATAAGATTAGAAAGGGGAAACCAATGCACATTGGTTTTGAATGTCTGCACATTGTTATGAGAGGGAAATATTGAGTCGGGTAAAGCATTCCACATTCGCATAGTGCGGCTAAAGAAAGAATCTCTGTAGTTAACAGTACGTACGAAATAAGGCTCAAAGGTAAACTGATGAGCATTCCTAAATTAATGATAAAACAATGACAGACATGAGACCTTGCGGCGGTGTTCCAGAGAAGCAAATGTCTCGGTAAGAGAATGATCTAATATCATTTTTAGAGCTCCTTTTTCTATTTTATCCAGAAGACTCAGCTCCAGTTGAAATATGAGAGTTATACTTGAGTTAAGGAATGAAAGGTTGGTAAATTATAGCCGGATCAGAAGGAGTAAGAAACTTCTTGCATCCTCGTAGAAAACCTAAGAATTTAGCAGCATTTTTGGCGATGTCAAATATGTGATCACTTTACAACAAGTTGTTTGTGATGCACAAACCTATGACTGATAGTTGTTCAATCTCCTAGATGCAAATACCACTCATGGAAAGAGGCATAAGGAAAGGGTAACGCTTTTCAGACAGTAGACAGTATTGAGTTTTCGATGCATTAAATTCTACACGGTTTTAGAATCCAAATTGAACAATGCTGTCAAGATCAGAATTTAATGAGCTTATTATACGTTGTCGTTGGTAGTCCACATCCAAAGAACAAGAATGAGAATCTAAAAACGAGTATAAAAAGCAGAAGGTACTGTCATCAGCAAAACAATTTAGTAGGCTTGAAGTTTCAAACAAAAGATCATTTATGAATATAAGGAAGACAGTCAGAGACAAACGGAGCCCTGGGGCACACCAGCGTTTTTTTTTGTGGATTTCAGATAGCAACCCGTCCAATTCTACTTAAATTGGTCCAAAAGGTAATTTCTAACCCAACAAAGAAGAGATTCATCAATACTAAAAACACGCATTTTCGATAAGAATTGTTCAATAACTCGTCTAGAGTTAATTTTAAGTAAAATTAAATTCAGAAATACCAATTTTAAAAAATAATTTTCAATTTATTCCAAAAACTTGATCATAAAAAACTAGTTAGAATGAAGCTAAAAAATTACTTTCATACCATTTTGCTTTTTAGCCTTAATTTTTTTGGAAAGAATGCTCGACACCGACGAGACGAGTCTAACTCATCCTAGCACAAAAAAGAATCAAAATGGCTTTTAAGACTGACATACTCGGTAATCTATGTTTTGAGTTAATAAGTTCAAAAATCAAACTATTGTCAGTTTCCAAAAACTTTTAAGGTTGCCTGCTTTGACCTTTCTACTTCAACGTATATGACCTTTTTTCTATAATTCACAAATTTCAAAATCATTGATAAGACGACAAAGTCTTCTAAAACTTTTTTTCTCTGTCTTCCTTATAAATGTCTTAATTGAAAACACTTACCAAAGTTTGCAAAAGTACATACCAGTACGAATATTGTAAGTAATTTTAAAAATAAAGCAAAATCAAAGCAACAACCTACACAAATACTTTATACATAAGTAAACATCAAATGCATTTAGTTATCCTCTTTAAATATCCTTTTTTATACCCGAGTGGGAGTTGGCTAGGACGTTTAACTAGTACAAGTTGTTATCTTCCTAATCTTCTTTTTTTTTTTTTTTTTTTTTAGTCAACAAACTAATAAATGTAAGCCACCAAATAAGCAATGTTTGTAAATATCCCAAAACACTCACATTCACACACTTTCAAATACATCTACCTAAGTATACACACACAAATTTCCTAAGAAGCTTATGAATCTGTAAACTTCATTAAGACTTTCCGCAAGCCTTTTTTAATTTTAAATATACCGCGCTGCGCCGTCATCACGCAAAGACTCCCATAAACGTAATTATGCTAATTTCTATATAAACACAGAGAGAGAATCTAAAGTGCTTCAAGAACGACACGGCAAGACGACGAGCATGACGACAAGGAGTGACGAGTGACAAGCCAGTGTGACGTTCACGTGAAGACACCCAAAGCAACATGGACTGTGTTAAAGAGAAACAACAAGAAGCCTTCAGTGTTCTAAGATGATGACGATGAGGTTTTTAGTCTTGTTTCATAACATTTTTTTTCTTCGTTTTTGTGTGTTTTTGACTACAAGCAATCAACACGCGTGCCGCTATGTTCAACGTAGGTATAAAGTAAAGTCTTTGACGTTGGGCGCACTAGGTTAATTGGAGAGAGTTTGGAAAAGCTTGGTTTTCTTCTTCTTTCATTTTTTTTGTTCCTGCTTTATTTTTTCATTATCAAAGAAGGTCTTGAGGAGATAATCCACTTGTGATACGAGTTTTAATTGTAAGCAATAACTTTGACTTAAGAACGCCAAAGAAGAGGTTTGTTTTGGAGTGAATATTTTTTGAGAACGAATAAAACAAAAACAAAACATTTCAAAGCAATGATGAAGGCGAACACAGTGGAGAGAAGGTACAAGGTAGGCACATGAAAATTTAATGATGTAATTTATTGTTTTAAGGCTGTGAACTTAATTGTAAACAACAAAAGACCAACAAAAGCATTTTTTTATTGTTGGTAAAGACCAAAAATATTTAACTAAATACTAAAAATACTTTAATGACATTGTTTTGGGAATTAAAATGCTTTTAAATTCAAAAAGGACTTCCCTATTAAATTAGAAGAGTCTTAATTATAAATTCATATCCCAAAAAAGTTGAACATATAAATACAAGCTAAAGCTATAAGTTGTTGATTGCAATATTAATTCTTCACAATTAAAGTGTGATATTTGATTGAAACCCTAGAGTTTTGGATTTAATTTAAGCTTTTAACTTTTTTTTAGGAGATCTTTTAAAAAAAACATAAGTTAAATTGATCACAACCTTGGGTAAACAGGAAAGACTTTAGGTTTTAAATATCGAAATGGGGAAAAGAACAGAGATAGGTAAACCAATCTACATTCTTGGTGTACGGCCAGAAAAAGTGGTCTCTATATTTGACAGTACATTGGAAATTGAATTCTTGAACAACGAATTGTGTAAGGTGGCGATAAGGAATTTAAAAACGAATCATACTCCAAATTCGTCTTGTACCTTCAATTAGTTTGAGTCCCAATCTCGACTACATTAAAGGAAACAATTCCGGAGCACAACTAGTGGCTCGAGTAACAACCTGGCAATTTTTGGATATGCAAATCTATTAAGTGTACAATAGATTGGACAATTGGACAAGGTTTGAGCTGATCCATTATCCTTGGTTTGGTGATAGGGACAGAGAATGCAAATCAAACCGGAACCGAATATTCTGTTTGAAGCTTCTTCTTAAGACGAACTATTTATTATGCTGTGAAAATGTGGATAATGAGGTCTTCTAAAACAGATCCAAAACTGATAACTTGTTCAATTATTCAAAGCAAGGACCGTTCATGGATAGAGGCCTGTGTGTTGAATTTTAATGACATGCTACGTTGAGTTTTTAAAACATTACATTTCTAATCCAATGCAATACTTTAAAGTCAATAAGTTTTTTAAAAAAGGACCTTTTTGAGTCAAAACAGTATCTATCTATCTTGAATGCTGCAAAGATATTCTATTCTTTCTTCTTTCATAAGTCAAATGTTATTTAAAATTCATTTAAATCTCATGATATGTATCTTACATCATAAATGTTGATCTAAAGCTCCAGACTTATATCCAAAGGAAATGCAACACAATATGTTTTTCCCTAGCATATTGCATTCTGCATCAAAATTTTCAATGTCTTCACTTTCTTACATATATATTTTACACATATGTATGTATTGCTATACACATATATGTGTAAATTCTTCTGCACAGCTTCCAAAGAGACAACTTCTAACCCTTGCGTGACATGACCAGACCGACCAGACCATCAACCACCCATTTTTTGTACCAAAAAGGACAACCTTAAAGTAATGGAATTTTCTCACCAGATGCACATTGGGAGATTATTCAATTTTCAAACGTAATCCAGAGGGATTGTGTCTTGTGCGGTGACACTGAGTGTAATGAAATTCATACTATAGTGTAATCCAATCGTCGTTGTCCTCGTCGTCGTCGTCCTCACGAAAGTGTTAAAAGTGTCATTCCACATCTCTTTCTATTTCATTCGTTCTCCCTTTCATTCTTACCCTTACTTCAGTTTATGTCTTTGAAGTTAGGGTGTGTGCAGAATGCAGATACAGAAGCGGTCCCCAACCATCCGTCCACGTTCTTTATTTTATTCATTCTGAGACAAAGTGGGCGTCAGGTGTAGTTTGTTGCAATTAGATTTGCATAGGATTAACACAGATTTGGTTTTGTGGTGATGTTAAAAGATATGATATGCTCTAAAACTAAACATCCATAAGATAACCCCACTTTATTCTCAAAACCAAACTGACATTTAAACTGTGATAAAAAACACAAACAAAATTTAAATTAATTCAAAAGAGGGCCGAGGGGTCAGTGATATCAAGTGAATATTTTACGCCTCTCACACACTCAACCCCATTCATATAATTTTGAACAATACCCTTTTTCCTCTGTCTCTCTCGAGGGAAAAGCAGACGAACGAAAATTGAACTTCCTTCCTTATTTCGTCCAAAATCATCTGCAACAGCACAATGTAATGTTCTGCTTACTGAACAATACAAACAAAACATTTTCACAATTGCCAAAACAACAATTCGTTGTATACTTCTCTCATTTCAACGAATTCCGCTTAATTTTTGTGCTATGATGACATCGAAAAACGGCCACTTCTTCAAATATTGGCATCCGCTCTGGCAAACGCTGCCATTTCCGTAAACAGACAGAAACTAAAAATAAAAATCACACAAACAAAAAAACAATCTCCAGAACTCAAAACCCGAACAATATCCTTTTCATATTCATATCACGTTAACGAACTGCAATTTCTAACATACGTTATTTGGCTTGATTCCCTCGAGAGTGAGGGAATGAGAATGAAAACCAGGAATCGCCAGTTTGCCCGTCGTCGTCACCCAGTGCCCACTGCCCATCCCACCCTAAAGCGTATCCCTATCCGAATCCTACACGGATGGATATGACGAAAAAACAAAATATTTTTCGTCCTAGTATTTGGCAATTTTTCGGAGATAAATTGCTTTTCGTCGGTTTCTTTTGTTGTTTTCCCTGCTCCTCGCTCCAAACGGGTATCCGTATATCGAAACGCCGGCCGTCGCCATTCGACGTCGCCGCTGGAGGCAGTGGTTCGTTAGCCTTCATTTTATTGACGGTAGTGGTGCCATTTCGGACACAACTGTCTGGAATTGTAATGACAGCTTTTTTTCCAAGGTCCCCGCTCTTCGCTACCCTTAGGCAACATCCCCATCTTACACAGAACATACACGTACAGTACACACACATATAAAGACAGCTATGTAAGAATTGAAAAATCTAATAGAGAACTCCTCATCAGATTGGTATTCCGTATGGAACGTTTAAAAGAAGCCAAATATTTTAGGCTTGAGTTTAATTGAATGGACCAGTTCAATGGTTTGAAGTTTTATATTTTTTTTCCTTGTTTTTTTTTTTTTTGCTATTTTTCCACGCAATGTCTTTTAATGAATTTTCAGGAGAAAAAGGAAAAATCTTTAGAAAAAATGAAAAGAAACATCGAAATAATATTTTGTTACAATTAAACTTGATTGTGTTTTCGTCTTGGAATCTCTCTCTGGACAAAGGTTTTTAGAATTTATTCTATATAAGCTTGTTAGTGTGTCACACTCTTAAGGCTCGAGGGTGCAATTTAGTGGGAGATATTATTCCTGGTCGTTTTGGGGAATAGGGAATAATTATAAATTGTTCGTTGGAAGAAAACTAGAAATAGAATTATCATCAAATTGTTTTTGATTTTTATTTTGTTTGACAGAATTTATTTTTTTTAATGTTGGAAAGCAGAAATATTTTTTCCGTCAAATAACTCAATTTAGGCACAGGCCACACAAAAATATTTATTTAGACCAAAATGAAAAGAAGTCATTTACTACCTACTTCGAATTTCTTATAATGGAAAGAAAGCTAAGTTTTTTTTTTGAATAAAAATACTTTTTTTTTTTAATATTTATAATTCTTTTGTTTACTTCTTTTAAAATTTTAAAATTTAACCTTAAGAATTAGATTGTTGAAATGTTCCTCAGGTTAGTGTATAAAACATGGAACCCGTGAGATCGAGAATTCGGTGATCGTAAATTAAAAAATATAATATTGGAAATAAGTGTTCAATATTTTTAAGCTTGTTAAAGAGTACTATTTTGTTCGTTCCAAGAAGGGTTTTAACATTAATGTTACTTACTTACTTACTTACTTAAGGTGGCGCTACAGTCCGGGGCGGACCTGGTCCTCAACCAACATGCGTCTCCAGCCAGCTCGGTCCCTAGCTAGCTTTCTCCAGTTTCGCACGCCAAGTTGGTTGAGGTCCTCTCCCACCTGAGTCGCGGACTTCCTCTACTGCGCCGTCCCTTGGGATTGGATTCGTTTAACATGACCTAGCCATCTAAGCCGTTGGACATTAATTCTGCTAACTAGGTCAGTGTCGCTGTACAGCACGTACAGTTCGTTATATCTTCTCCTACATTCTCCATCAATGCGTACAGAACCAAATATCACCCGAAGAATTTTTTTCTCGAAGCATCCTAAGACGCTCTCATTTTTCTTTGGCAGGGTTCAGGCCTCAGCGCCATAAATGAGAAACGAAATGATGAGTGTCTTATACCAGATGGAGATTTTAGATGCCCGAGAGAGGACTTTACTTCTCAATTGCCTTCTAAGTTAGAGTTATTCTTCGTTTGATTTCGTTTTTTGACATCAAATGCATCGGTAAGATCTTTTCCTACCTTGATAGAGCAGCGTGCATTCTCCATCGTCATTCTGCACAAACGGATAAGATTGACAGGGATGCCAAAACTAGACATTGCTCGGTAGAGCTCTTCCCTATAGATGCTGTCATACGCGGCCTTTAAATCGATAAAGAGATGGTGAGTATCGATTTGAAGCTCCTGGGTTTTTTCCAAGATCTGCCTTAGTGTGAATATTTGGAATATCTGGTCTGAAGCCACACTGATAAGGACCAATCAGGTTGTTGACGAATGGCTTCAGATCATACGGCAGAGAGGATCTTATAGACAATGTTAAGGAGACTGATGCCTCTGTAGTTGGCGCAGTTTAGAGGGCCTCCTTTCTTATGTATCGGGCACACTATGCTGAGATTCCGCTCATCGGGCATGCTTTCTTCCGACCATATTTTGCAGATGAGTTGGTACATGCTCCGTACCAAGTCATCGCCTGCTGCTTTGAATAGTTCGGCAGCGATGCCGTCAGCTCCAGCAGCTTTGTTTGACTTCAGTTTAGATATAGCTATCTTCACTTCGTCAAGGTCGGGTAGGCGGAATTGTTGATCTGTGTCGACTAGGTTGAGTGGTACTATCTCCCTTACAGCGGAGTTCGGTTCGTCATGGCCGTTATATAATTTGTAGAAGTGATCTTTCCATATTCTCAGCATCGACTGCGGTTCTACTACGATGTTCCCCTGATTGTTTTTACAGGCTTCGGTTCGTGGCTGGTACCCTTGGGAGGTTTTTTTTACCATTTGCTAAAATTTACGAACCTCATTCCTGTTGTGACATCCCTCTATCTCCTCGATCACGCGCTTCTCATGCTCTCTTTTTTTCCATCTAAGAAGCCGGCATTCGTCGCCAAACCAGGGGTTTCGCTTTCGCTGTGGTGGCCGTGTGAAACCTAGCACTTCAATGCAATGTTGCCACTGGTTTTTAATGTTAAATGCAGGCAGTATAGGACTCCTTAAGAGGTTGTTAGAGACTAGATCGAAAAAGGATATGGCAGTCTCTTGCTTTGTAGCCGTATAACGTCGAATCTTCTCACAGTAATTCCTTGTTTTGGCTTGGATCCGGATATCCGTAGCCGTACCTTGGCTACAACGAGGTAGTGGTTCGAGTCAATGTTGGCCTCTCGGAATGTTCGGATATCCTGGATACTGGAGAAGTGTCGTGCGTCGATCGCAATATGGTCAATCTGGTTGACGGTGGATTGATCAGAAGATTTCCAAGCCCGCTTGTAGATAATAAGACGTGTGAACTTCGTACTAGCTACCAGAACATCTCGCCCCGCAGCGAAATCGACCAGCCTAAATCCGTTGTCGGAGGTAGTGTCGTGCAGGCTGTATCTCCCGATTATGCCAGCATGGATGTGTATTCTTCTTAGCTTGGCATTAAAATCTCTTAAGACAATTTCAATGTCATAGCCGGGGACTGCTCATATGTCTTGTCCAAGAGCTCGAAAAATATGTCTTTGTTGTCTTCATCTTTCTCCTCTGTTGGGGCATGCGCGCATATTAGGCTTATTTTGGCGAATTTAGCCTTAATGCGGATTGTCGTGATGCGCTCGCTCACACCGTTGAAACTCAAGACTTTTTGACTGAGCCTAGTTCCAGCAACAAATCCACACCCAGATAGACGCTGTCTTTGTTCTCGGTAGCAGTCGCCGTAGTAGATATCGCAGTCTTTTAGTTTGCGTTTGCCCGGTCCATCCCATCGCACTTCTTGGATGGCTGTAATATCTGCCTTGCAGTAGTTTAGGGCTTCCGCTAATTGTTCGGCTGCACGTGGTCTGTTAAGGGACCTAACATACCACGTACATATCTGAAATTCGTTGTCCTTATTTCGTTTGCGTGGGTTGTCAACAGTGAATCCGTCCGTATCCGAGGCTTGTTGGTGCTTTGAAACTAAAGGTATTTTTTACGTGGCTAGGAAGTCACCCCGACGGCACAACCTCCAACCTGGAGGGCCAGATCTTAAGTATAACTCCAAGGAAGGAGAGCCGGATAGACCGCTTCTTACAGGCCTGGGCTCCGAATATGTCGAAGAAGCCCTATAAGGTGTTCACTAAGTAGTTTAACCTTACTGGATTTGTAGACGCCACCGTTGATTCCATCTCGAGAATTCGTCCGCTGCCGCCTGGATAAGGAGAGGTGCCTTAGTGGAAACAGCTCTCCCCAGCTCTCTCGTTTGCTGCCCCCAACAACTTTCCACTGGGGTTGGAACCCAATCTCCAGTTGAGGTACTAGCCCCTGATGTTCACCGCGGCGAGGTGAGAGTAGGAGTTGATAGACAGAGGTGGGTTTTGAGAAAAACATGTGGACGCTTCTGTTCTCTGGAATGCACATATCTACCATTTGAACATCAACATTAATGTTATGATACAAATATCGAAAGGAAAACAGCTGTTCTTTGGAGATCATTGATAACATGTTGATCTATAAAGCGTTCCCAAATGTTGGGTGCGGTTTTAACTCCAAACATCAACCTTTTTACTTTGTATAGACCTTATGTTGTGCTTATTGTCTGGAGTAGCGGGCTATCTTCCGTCATGCTAAGGTGCAAGGTGGAGTTTCGCAATTTTGGGAATTGGATATTTATCCTATTTATGGAACCTGTCTTGGCTTTACCATGATGATGATGATGATGATGATGATCCTTCTAGTAGTTTGAGCGTACCTTTCATATTGGGTATGGTACCCATTTTTGATTGAAAAACTTCATATAGTGGTTTTCTAATATTTGCTTCTTTAAATTGGCGATGTCTTTTTTCTCTGTAAAGATATTTAGTGCATTTATTTGTAAAATGTTAAGTGCTTGCTGTGTCGAAGTCCATGGCTAGGGTTTTGTCGTTGACTTGTAAATTTATGTAGTACTTACCCCCACTAGTTTCAACTTTCGATGTAAGGCTTTTATTGTTATTTGGGGCACGTTCGTAAGGATCGTCACTCAACTACTTATCATCTTCGTTCTTAGAGCCATCATACATTCCAAGTGTATTAGTCTCTCTGGACTTCGATTTCATACACACTGAAATCACATGCAGCGACGCTTTTTACAAAATAGGTTTCTCCACGACATCTGTTTGCAATGTAATCATGCTTTCCACACCTATAGCAAATCGTTTTTTTATCTTTTCGAGTAAACTTTTAACTAATATTCATTTTTGCGTACAGGCTGTACAGACGAGTTTGTCTCTGCCCTTTAAGTCTCCATGGAGAGTGCGTATTCAAAAGCCTTATCCAAGGTCATTGTTGTCAATTTATCCTCAGAAGCCTTTCTTAAATGTCGGAATCTCTAAGCCCTCCAATGAATTGTGTTGAAAGAGTTGACTTTTTGCATGCCTCATATGTAAAATTGCAGGAAGCGCTCAGTTCTTTAACTCAGTCATGTAATTGGATATCGACTTCCCTTCGTGTTGAAGTCTGAGCAAAAACTTATGCTGCTCAGTGGTTTTGGGCTAAGGTGGTTTTTCAGGAGCATTGCAAAGATTTGCCTTAACTTTTATAATCCTCGTCGCCACTAATGTAACCTCAAAAAGGTATGTGAAGGAAAAAGAAGAATCACACTGTATGTTGACGTTTTCTAGCATGACTTTAATTTCTGAACATGAAAATGCTTGTATAAGGTTAATTCACAATATATAAATAGAAATTTATAGCACGATTCACAATATAAATTCATATAATAATAATTCATAAATATGTAACATTTTCAAAAAAGTCTGTGATTTAAAAGGAGACTACTACTCGTAGATGGCGCACATTTTATTCCCAGTGAACCATAACTTTTGAAGAGTATTTTTCACTTAAACACGAAATTTATATTAAGATATTTGATCACTAAGATTTTTTATTGTAAAGGGTGATTTTTTTGAGGTTAGGATTTTCATGCATTAGTATTTGACAGATCACGCGGGATTTCAGACATGGTGTCAAAGAGAAAGATGCTCAGTATGCTTTGACATTTCATCATGAATAGACTTACTAACGAGCAATGCTTGCAAATCATTGAATTTTATTACCAAAATCAGTGTTCGGTTCGAAATGTGTTTCGCGCTTTACGTCCGATTTATGGTCTACATAATCGACCAAGTGAGCAAACAATTAATGCGATTGTGACCAAGTTTCGCACTCAGTTTACTTTATTGGACATTAAACCAACCACACGAATGCGTACAGTGCGTACAGTAGAGAATATTGCGTCTGTTTCTGAGAGTGTTGCTGAAGCCCGTGAAATGTCGATTCGTCGCCGTTCGCAGCATTTGGGTTTGTGTTATTCGACCACATGGAAGATTTTACGCAAAGATCTTGGTGTAAAACCGTATAAAATACAGCTCGTGCAAGAACTGAAGCCGAACGATCTGCCACAGCGTCGAATTTTCAGTGAATGGGCCCTAGAAAAGTTGGCAGAAAATCCGCTTTTTTATCGACAAATTTTGTTCAGCGATGAGGCTCATTTCTGGTTGAATGGCTACGTAAATAAACAAAATTGCAGCATTTGGAGTGAAGAGCAACCAGAAGCCGTTCAAGAACTGCCCATGCATCCCGAAAAATGCACTGTTTGGTGTGGTTTGTACGCTGGTGGAATCATTGGACCGTATTTTTTCAAAGATGCTGTTGGACGTAACGTTACGGTGAATGGCGATCGCTATCGTTCAATGCTAACAAACTTTTTGTTGCCAAAAATGGAAGAACTGAACTTGGTTGACATGTGGTTTCAACAAGATGGCGCTACATGCCACACAGCTCGCGATTCTATGGTCATTTTGAGGGAAAACTTCGGAGAACAATTCATCTCAAGGAATGGACCGGTAAGTTGGCCACCAAGATCATGCGATTTGACGCCTTTAGACTATTTTTTGTGGGGCTACGTCAAGTCTAAAGTCTACACAAATAAGCCAGCAACTATTCCAGCTTTGGAAGACAACATTTCCGAAGAAATTCGGGCTATTCCGGCCGAAATGCTCGAAAAAGTTACCCAAAATTGGACTTTCCGAATGGACCACCTAAGACGCAGCCGCAGTCATCATTTAAATGAAATTATCTTCAAAAAGTAAATGTCATGGACCAATCTAACGTTTCAAATAAAGAATCGATGAGATTTTGCAAATTGTATGCGTTTTTTTTAAAAAAAAAGTTCTCAAGCTCTTAAGAAATCACCGTTTATAAATAAATTCATTGATGATGATTAACTCAGTTTTTCAAAAAAAAAAAGTTCAAACTGTAAAGGCAGAAAATTAAGCATGTCAATTTTGTTTGTTTCTGAAATATTCAATTTTCCGAATACGAATGTAGCTATTCTGATCCCTTACAAGAGTATTCTGTCACAATTCTTTTCTCTAAGACTATCAACATGCTATATATTTTCTTTATTTTCAGCACAAAATTTAAGAACAACTTTAAACTTGAGTTTGGTACTTTCAAAATTACAAATAATGATACTTTCCCATCATCTTTTGGTCTAAATTTACATTTTTACCAGGCTGGTTCAAAAGATACTCCTCCTTCTCCTTCTAAACGAATTACTTGCTATACCTTTAACAATTTTCTTAAACTTCTACTTTGAAAGCATGAAATTGTTTCTCTATGTAACCAAATCTTCTTTTTAAAACTCCCGCTATTTTGACAGTTTTCAAACTTCAAAGAAAAACTCTGTCTATCAAATAATACATTTATCTATAAGTATCGACACAGCAAAGCACCAAGAAAAAAGTCTTTGCCCGCTATAAACGAACATTCTGAAACTATTTCCTAAAGTATAATAAGTTTCCGTATTGAAGAAATAACAAGAAGAAGAAGAAGAAGCAGGATAAAAAGAAGTCAAAACTCAATGTATAACAATAACTTTTTATCCTCACAAGAACACCGTGTATTGTAGCTTGTAGGTTAAAGCTTGTTGTAAAAGAAAGCAAGGTAAACTTTTCGTTCTAGGGCAAAGTAACACAACAAAAAATAAACAAAAACAAAGTTTTAACCCTTTTTATATTCTTTTTGTTATAGTGGAATAGGTTAGGTTAGGTGCCTTTGTATACCTACTTACAAAATACACATATCGAAGACACTACTTTGATGCATATAAGGAAGCACTTCATTTTGAACGGATGTGTTACCCTTTTTTTCCTATTTAGCTTTATAGAAAACTCATGCAAGAACTCATGAAGGAAGTGTGCAAGCATTAACAGGAAGTTTCTGTAAACTTTCCTTAAAGACTTAATTTACCTAACTGGTGCAATGGGCTTACGTCAACACATTTTCATATTATCCGAGTACATTTTAGATATAGCGTGTTTGAGTTTTTTTTGTTGTTCTATACGAAAAATACATTTTTATTTCGTCTGGGTTGGAAAATCTAGAATATTTACTAATATTTACATAGGCTATATGGATAGATTCGTGAAACAAGAGGGCAATCCCAAAATTTATAAAATAATTGTTGGTGTCAAAGCAGGTTTTTGGAGTTCCGAAATATACGATTTGATAGAAATTTGAAGTTTACACGCGAAGTTGTTATTTGAAATTTCCTTTGTTCTTGGGTTTTTTTGCGGGAGTTATAAGTTTTTGCAAATCTCAGGAACCTTTTTTACACCATTTATAGTCTGGGCTTATGACAGGTATATGCCATTTATTGCCCATGTTAAAAAAGCGTATTCGAGTATTCGAGAGTTGGTCGAATAAAAATACGTTTTATATGAAAACGATCAGAACATCAGTTTTAGATTAAGACACTATTTGCAAGCTGTCAAACAGATAATAAATAACGATGGTTTGATAGAAGCAGACAGTTACAAACACACCAATCAAAAAACGAGTTCAGATAACATTTCAATTCTTCACATCCACGATTTATTTAAATTACTTGAAACTGTTTTGAAAATTTAAACATCGTCTGCATAAAAGAGGCACAAAGAGAAGCGTTCCAACACAGACAGTAAACCGTTTAAAGGTAAATGAAGAGAATAGGGGCTAAATGGCTACCTTGTGGAAATCCAGAATTTACACTTGTTTGCTTAGCAACTATTGAAAAGTAGATATCTTAATTTGAAAAAGAAAACTCGATGCGTGGAGCTCTAATGAAGACAGTAAGAATATGTACAATCCACTTGCTTTATCTATGAAAATGAGTCAATACATTTTTCTGATAGGGACATTAAAAAAGTAACATTAGAACGTCCTAACGTAAAACTTTTTTCTGGTGCACGCCTTGAAAAAACATAAAAATATTTTTATATAATAAGCGAACACTAGCAGGGTTTTTTTATAACTTAAACATGCCAAAGACACAGTGTAAGCATCAAGAAAAGAGGGAAGGGTTGGATAGGTGGTGTTAGTGTACATTAATTTTGAATTCCTGAACGTTGGAAGGGAAAGATAAAGCGTTAATCTCTGTGCTTCATAGTACGCCCGAAGTTGGACTCAAGGTTAAACTAATGGCATTCCTAGAAGATAGGGTATTACGGTCGAATTATTTAAGGGGTAGAATGCAGTAAAAATAGGGATTCAAGAATAAAAGCCTTGAAGAGTTTATAAATCACAGATAATTTATAAAAAGATTTAACATTTCTAACTTCGTCTTTTAATTTTTGTTTTTACTTTTGTGTTTTGTATTTAACTATATTACTTTTTTAAGATCCAGGAAGCTTAGATCTTATTTTATGTTTTTTTTTCTTTTAAATGTTATTCTTATATTTTGTATTTTCATTTGAAAAACAATGTAATTAATGAATACAATGCAACATTTAGTGAAGGTTACTACATTGCCAAAGGAATGAATAGAATAATTTGACTTCGCGAGTATTGATTTCAATTTCAATTTAGGTTTGCATTTGCATTTAATTGTCTCAATTTGTTAGATTGTTTTCTATATAAACTTATCAAAAGATATACATATGTATGTAGTGCACATAAATACATACAAATGTATATAAAGAATTTAGGTGTGAAAATAGGTTAAAGTTTGCCTTTGAATAAAATATACACACTTCGCTATATGCGAAGTTAAAGTGATAAAATTAGAACTCATCATCTATTTCAAATGAATGTCATTCCAGAGATAATTCAAATGAGCTTCTGCAAATGAGACTGTTATTCGCTTAAAATATATATTTAATTAGTTTTTGGGTTGGAAATTGCATTAAACGTATACATTACAAAGTGATGTAATGTCATGACTTCACTATTTTTTTTATTTTTGGAACTTTTAAAAATTTACTTTGTAAGTTGTACTTTATAAAAATTCAATAAGTGTATTTTTTTTAATTTTTAGGAATTTACTAGCTATTCCAAAATTGCAATCGGTTTGATGATAAATATTTGTAGAAAAAATTGTATAATATACGTAATTTTTGTATTTGAGAAAAACAATTAAATTTATGGATACATCTTTAAGAACCTGCTTAGACTTCAAATGGTGATCCATGATCACTCCATATAAAGAAAGAAATGTTAGTACGGTATTCAAAATAAATTAGGTGGCGCAACAGTCCATGAAGAACCAGGGACTAGTGACTTTCAACTCCCAACCATTCCTGTGTGCGAGTAATGTTGTCAGAGATGGAAGGGACCAACAGTTTATATGCCGAATCCGAACGGCTAATTTGAGAAAGCTCTTTTCATGACATGAATTACTGTTAAAGGATTTGTCAATTCCTCGCAAGAGGCTGTGCCCGCGAAATTATTTTTTTTTTAATTAAGGTGGTACAGGCAGAGATTGAACCAAAGACCCCTTGCATGACAGTCCAACGTACTAACCATCACGCTACCGTTAATACTCAGTCGTATATGAATTTTTTTTTTTAATTTTAGCTCATGGAACATTAAAATCTTACTTGCTTACTTACTTACTTAAGGTAGATCTACAGTCCAGGCGGACCTGGGCCTCTCCAGCCAGCTCGGTCCCTAGCTAGCTGTCTCCATTTTCGCACGCCAAGTTGGATGTAGTTTACCCACCTGAGT